>NW_027331946.1:1116424-1374108 GCF_048418815.1 Hemitrygon akajei
GAGAGGCATTGATCGTGTGGACAGTCAGAGGCTTTTTCCCAGGGCTGAAATAGTTGCCACAAGAGGACACAGGTTGAAGGTGCTGGGGAGTCCGTACAGAGGAGAAGTCAGAGGTAAGTGTTTTTACTGAGAGTGGTGGGTGCGTGGAATAGGCTGCCGGCATCAGTGGTGGAGACGGATACGATTGGTTCTTTTTAAGAAACTTTTGGATCGGTACATGGAGCTTAGAAAGATACAGGGCTATAGGTAAGCCTAGTCATTTCTAAGGTAACGACATGTTCGGCACAACTTTGTGGGCCGAAGGCCCTGTATTGTGCTGTAGATTTTCTATGTTTTCTATGTTTCTATGGAATGTCTTGCCAGCGTAGACTCTTTTCCCGGATAATACCTTCTATCTTCATTGACTGTTCATGGAGTGTCAGGGTTTCCAGTAGGGTGCACACAGGAAGATAGTGTGTAAATCTACGTCCTTTTAGTAGAAATAAGAAAAGATACTTGTTGGTAAATATAGATTCTCTGTATCTCATTGACCATTGTTGCAAGGGATGATTCTTGTCAAAGTGACGTCCATCATTAGCATTGTCCACTAACAGGACGTGCCTCTACACAGTGTTACCATCGGGAAGGAGATACAGAAGCCTGAAAGCTCAGGCTCAGCGATTCAGGAACAGCTTTTTTTCACGTTGCCACCTGTATCTCAGTTTTGTTTTCACTATATTTATTTATCCTGTATTTCATTGTACTGCTGCCGTAAATTTAACAATTTCACGACGTATGTCTGTGATATTAAATCTGGTTCTGATTCTTTAAATGTACCTTTGAAACCTTTGATTCTGAATCAGATGCAGGAGGGATGTGTCAGATCGAACTTAAATTAGTTGAAAGCCTATCAGAACCTTGTGCACTGTGCTGTAATATTCTATGTTCTGTGCTCGATCGAGCGTACCATATCTTGCTATAGTTAAGTAAGTCCATTAATTATTTAAAGCTATGGCGCCTTGCTTTTTCCAGACTACTCTCAATGCGTCGAATATTTTTTTTTAAAAAAAACAATAGACCATAAATATCAGTACCGACCGCTGGATGATCTCGATAGCTTTGCTTGGAAGGGACTCGCCAAGTATTACGTAATGATGAATTGTCCTCGGTGTTCAGACTACGCTGGTCATGGGGTACGAAGGGATGTATCTGGACAAACAGGAGCATTAGCGATAGTCATTATGGATCAGTGCGTAGTAGGTCATGTCTAACCAATCTCACAGAGCTTTACGAGGTAGTTACCAGGAATGGTGTGGAAGGCAAGGCAGTGGATGCCGTCTAACAGGGACTTCAGCAAGGAATTTCTCAAGGTTCCGTATGGGAGGATGCTTGAGAAGGTTCAGTTGCTTGGCTTTCACGATGAGGTAGTAAGATGATTTAGCCATTGGCTATGTTGGGGAAGCTAGAGTGTGGTAATGGATGGTTGTCTCTCTGACTGGGGACTTGTGACGAGAGGAGTGCCGCAGGGATCGTTGCTGCATATGTTGTTATTTGTAATCTATAGCAACGATCTCGATAAAAATGTCGTTAACTAGATCACCAAATTTGCCGATAACACCAACACTCTGGGTGTAGTCCACAGCGAGGAAGACTACCGGAGCATCAGGTGGGATCTGGACCAGCTGGAGAGATGGGCTGAAAAATGGCCGATAGAATTTAGCCCAGGGAAATATTAGATGTTGCACTTTGGAAGGACCAGCCAGGATTGGTCTGACCCAATGACAAATAGGGCACTGAGGAGTACGATAGAACAAACGAATCTGGGAATGCAGGTCCATAATTCAATGACAGCTGCCGCACAGTTAGACAGGGTCGTAAAAAATAAGCTTTTCCCACATTTACCTTCATAGGGCAAAGTACTGAGTACAGGAGTGAGGATGTTATGTTGATGCTGTTTAAAACTTTAATGAGGCCCAATTTGGACTATTGTGTGCGGTTGGGCTCAACTACCTAAAGGAATGATGTAAATAAGTTTGAAAGAATACAGAAAAATATTACACTGTTATTGCCGGGACTGGTTATATTGAATTGAAAGGAAAGATTACATATGTCAGCACTTTATTCCCGAGCGAGTAGAAGACTGAGAGGAGATTTCATCGAGGTATACAACATTATGAGGCGTATAGAGAGTGTAAATAAATGCAAGCGGGCTTTCTCCACTGATATTGGGCGAGAATGCATCTGGAGATCATGGGTGAAGAGTGAAACATGAAATATTTATGGGAAACGTGAGGGGAAACTTCTTCACCCAGAGGGGTCGTCATATTGTAGACAGTACTGCCAACGCAAATGGTGATTGCGATTCGGATGTCGACGTTTAAGAGGTGATTGGATAAATATATGGGTGAGAGGGAGATGGATGGACATGTCCGGGTACAGGTCGATGGGAATAGGTAATGTAAATAATTCCGCACTGGCCTGACGAGCTGAAGACCCTGTTTCTGTGCAGTGGTTTCCTCTGGCTGTCTGACTGTATCTCTGGGTTAGAACGTTAGTGTCTCACAGCACCGACCAATCCAGAAAGTCGGTGATACTGTTCGATCCCTCTGTCCTTGCACACACTGAAGCATGGAGACTGAGTGAAATGGATGGTTACGGCATGAGAAGATGGAAACGCCGATGTGAGATGATGATGGGAGTATCACACTACAGGTAAGGCGGTAAACACAGTAGTTCCGGTGGGTTTGACAGTGGACCCAGTACAGTGAACAGATCTGCTGCTTCATCGGTTGTAATGGGGATCATTCGCCCCGATACTATACAACAATGGGTTCATTTAATCCGTATCCTATCCTTGGTCAGAAACCGGAGGTCAGAAATACTGGAAGTCGTTGGAGGTTTGGAGTTGTGGGGACGTCATGTTTTAATTGTGTTGAATATTAACTCGTGGACAATACGGTACCTTCTGTGGCTCTTTGTCTTAGAGGCGAAAGTCTTCATTAAATGTGGTGAGATTGCCATTACAGCTGTTTGTTACCTATTGAACAAATAAGGGCACGTCATTTTCTGCGATATTTTGAAAGTATGAATGCATTGCAGTTTTAAAATATAGCACGATGTTTCTGTACATAAGTGAGTTCAATTGGAAGAGAAAGAGAAAGATTACGGCAATGAATGGCTTTATGTGAGTTATGTGTTTCTTTTCTTTGTGTTGGGGGGGTGACTAAATTAATTTTTTTTTCTCTATGCATGTGACAAAAAATGGTGTCATCTTGCGAGATGTGATTTCCAGGAACTGATGCGAAATTCGAAGGATGCATATCTTTCCGAAATTCTATGAAGTGCTGATGTATGTGAGCCTCAGCTCTCCACATCTCACTCTCCTAAGTTTTTTTTTAACAATACGTGCTGAGGCGTTTTGCTTTAGAAGTTGTTTATTCTGTATTTTGCAATTGCCTGCGATGGTGTTGAAGGAAGACACGCTTGAGCACGGGTGTTTGCTTTGCTCGCTGTGTTTTTAGTTTGTGTCGTTTTGTAAATTTCATTTATTATTAATTTCAGAGGGAGACATGGATTTCACACCGGCCATGTAGACTCAGGGTTAAATGGATCGAGGTTTGAGCGAATCTACACCCGATACGATAAAACCAAGATTTCGAAGTATTGGGATAAATCGGTGCGTACTTGAATTGTCATTCTGGAAGGCTGGTTATTTTAATGAGCACCAGAAGCTGCTCTGAACACCTTTAAATGCTGGTTTTAAGTTGTAGGCCACCATTGAAAAAGACTGTTTGTGTTCATTGTAGCGTTTGCCCCGTAGTATGTAACTGACAGGTCAGCTTAGATAACGTGGGGGTGCAGTCAATAGCTCAGCGATTTGCTTATGTCATCAGCCCTAATCCCATAAATTATCCAGCTGCTGCTGTGTGGTCAGATTAAATTGATTATTTCCCTCAGCCCTACTTCTCGGAAAACTGCAACTGCAGAGTCCAAAAGTTGTACAATATACCGAAATTTCAACTCACCTAGCGAGACGCAGGTGCCCGCTGTCTTCCAGCCAGTATTCACTCTATCTGCTGCATTGTCTGCCTTCTGTTAGGAAACCAATTCTGAATCAACATAGGATTACCTAGATCCCATGCCCCGTGATTCTCGGAATTAATACACCTACATCGACTGTTCAGATTCTTCTGTTTGCTTTATGTTCACTTTTACAAATAATTCAATCTGGCTTACATCGGACAACATACCTTTCAGAGAGCAACGTTGTCTCTCCGTAGCCAGAGTGTTGCGCATTTCCCTGAGTGCATCATTTCCCAATGTACGTTCCCGAGTTCCTGCCAGGTAGCGCCATAATTCGCTGACCCCTAATTAAATAGATCCCATGCTCCCTGGTCCTAACTCTGTGCAAGGTGAATCTAGGGGAGTTATCCCTGTCGTTCTGAAATGCGGACCCGCGGAGAGATCTGTCACTTGATCCGTTTCCCTTTCTAATTTTAGATCCGGTATGTTCGCTCGCCCGCCTTTCTTCTTATAGTGACATGAAACCTTCATGCGCAGAACTGAGAAATTAAGCAACGCCTAAACCTTTTACCCTGGGGAGGTGCCAAAGAATATTGTGGAAGTTTCATTTACCCGTGCCAATAACATGACATATGTCCATGCTCCGCTCCCGATCGGTTCCTCGCTGTTGGCGTTGCGGTTTTTTTTTCTGCTGATCTGGTGGGCGGCTGTAGAGAATACTCCATATAAATTGATGGCGCCCCTCATGTTTCTGTGTTCGTCACAGAGTCGATTAACAAACAAACGCTCCACGTTGTCCTCCGTTTCTGCATCTGCGATACTATCCCCGATTTCTCATCACACTCCCTTTACACTGTTACCCGACCCTGTACAGTTACAACATCTAAAACACGGTAAATCCTGCAGCTATCCCGACCCTTGTGACAGTCGAGTGTCTGTGATAGTTTGGAACATACTTCAACCAAAGTAACACTCACGCCAGCAGCATTGAACGTTCGTATCGGTACCTACCTGAACTGTATGAAGTCAGCAGTCTTCCGGGAATTCTGCAATTTCAGGATGACCAGACATATGATTGTTTGAATTTATGACATATTTACCAAAGCTGTTCATTGTCAAATGGCGTTATTTGAAAACTCCGCTGAATTGCAATTGGACACGGGCGTTATCTACACAGATGGCCATTTAATGTAAACACATACTTCATTCCATTCCTCAGCTCTTCTCTGAATTTCCTCTGTGTCAGTGTATAGATACAAGTATTGGTGCACATGCTGAGAATTTGCAACATGAACCCAAATTGCTGTAGGATGTATACCGGGGAATTCAAATATCTGTCCTCGTAAAAATAGTTTTGCACTTGCCATTTTAGAGAACGGGCTACAGAGGGTATCCAAAATAATATAAAATTAGCTGATATAGAAAACAACAAAATCATCGATTTTCTGCGTTTTTCCACCTCGGCATCTTTCTGATTGTCGCTGCTGTGCCGAAGCCTTCTGCGGACTCTATTTGCCACAACGATATGTCTTACGGTTAACCCGTTAAACACCAGGATTAAGCCGATTGGTATCATTGGTGTTAAAATACGGTCCAGTAATTGGTATCCTTTCCACACGGGAGAAGTAGCGTATTCATGTGTGAGGGTGCACCGCCAGGGTGTGTTGTCAATGATGACGTAAGGTTCAATGGCAAAATAAAACGGGACACATCTCCCGCAGCTCACTATAACCACGGTCACCATAAACACCGTTGCTGTTCTCTCGGTGCAGTATTTCTCCCATAGCTTTCGACAACAAATTGCGATGAAGCGATCGAAGGTAAAACTGACCGTGAACCAAACAGAACAGTCCATCGTTACTAACCGAAATACAAGTGTCAGAGCGCATACAGGAGTGATGAGCAGGGATCTGGAATAAAGGTAGATATTGTTGGTCTGTTCCACGAAAGCAGCAACGATAACCACCATCAGATCCGCTGTTGCCATTCCAACCAGGTAAAGGGTGATGCATTTGGAGAGTCCGCATTTTCCCCGAGATAGGATCACAATCGCCGTTAAGTTAACTGCAAGAAATTTGGAAACAAAATAGAAATCTGGTCAGCAGCCACTCTCGGAATCCCCCCATTCTACCGATGCTGTGCAGGGTGTGGTCTGTTTGGAAGTGGAAAGCGGGAATCCAGTGTGTGCAGTCTCGGTCGCTGCACTCCAGCTGGAGGACAATGACGGATGTGAGTGTCAGTGGATTGGCGACCTTCCCACAGTTTAGAGCGAGGCATCCGAGTTCCACGAATCACGTACCGGTGAGCAGACGATCGCTCCTGTAAACAACACCATTTCCATTATTAGAGGCGAAATAGCTGAGGAGATTGTTTGTAGCGGTGACAAAGTGGAGTCAATGAGATATAAAGCACGGGTTCTCATTTACTGACTTAAGAAGAACAGACCTACGTGTCGCAAATAGACTGGACCATCATTTAAATAAGCTGCCACGTTGTTATAAGGTCGAAGTGTCTGCATTGATAGAGAATGGGGTCTGGAAGAGCCGAGACCAGCATCACTTCTGAAAGCCTAGCGTGGTGAAATTGTGAAACAGTGACAATATCGACACCAACTTAATTGAGAAAAGAAGAAAACTCTGCGATCGAACTACGAAAAAATGAAATTAAAACCATTGCATGCTTGAATCCTCCATTCCGGAGACACGTTTCAGCCGACGGTAGCATCTGTGTTCAGTAACAGTTCGGATACCGCAGCAGAGTAACGACGGCACCATACATAAAGTAACCAGCTCCGGCATCTTACCGGGGACACCAACCGCTGCAAGTGTGGGATAGAAAATGGCCGAGATGTAGTAAATCGCCGGATAGTCCATATTCCGTCAGAAGCAGCGTTCAGTTGTACGGAGCGTTTCAGCTGCTCAGATGGACTGGTGATCGGTTTAGCCGACTTTTATTGAGGTGAGAGCAATTCCACTGAGGCAATTAGCGTGGCGATCACGTCAGGGACATTAGTGACGACCAACTGCACAAACAATTACGTTAAACTATTTTTGCTCACTGTTCCCGTGTCATTAATTTGATTCCTCAAGGGATATTGCAACCTATTTACTTATATCATGTGAATTTTCCATGTTATTTTCCATGATACCTGGCTTCAGCTATTTCAATAGGACTTTTTTGTATCTGTGTTGCTTTTAAAGTCGGCATGCAGATTGAAGTCGATTTATTTTGTATCATTTGACGGGTCACATACGCTTCTGAAATTGAGGGAAGGAGTTTGCTCTGGCGGGTGAAATGGAGAACACTTCTTTATTAAAGGGCAACATTCGTTCATTCTTTTCTTCCGTTCGTACCACTCATTCCGGGCGGTGTGAGTGATGGAAATCACAGTGACAGCTGACATATATTACAATAAAATACACTGCACTAATATTCCTCCAAACAATTTAAAAGATTCACAGCGATATTCCAGAGGCGTGTGATCATAAAGGGAGCGTCTCCTCAGGAAATTAGCGAGGGTTGTGTGTAGTTTGAAGAACGGTGGTTTCAAGCGCAAACATGGGTTGTTCAGCAGGTACCTGACCTCTTCCAGCGAATGACTTGACCACCCCATACCCGTGACCTGCGATGCCGTCGCTTTAACTTTAAAGAAATTCTCAAACCAGCTACAATTCTACTAGTATTTCGCCATCCATTCTATGTTTGAACAAAAGTAACAAGTAAAATCTGTGAACATTCCGCCGGTTTTCAGGCTATTATTTGCCACGAAGTTGTCTGTTTTCCTGATTTGCTTTCAGGTATATTGTTTTTCATACAAACATAGAAACATAGAAAACGTACAGCACAGTATAAGCCCTTTGGCCCAAAGTTGTGCTTAACATGTCCCTACCTCAGATATTACTATGGTTACCCATAATCTATTTTTCTCACCCCATGTAACTATCCAAAATTCCCATAAAAGACCCTATCGTATACGCCTCCACCACCGTTGCTGGCAGCCCATTCCACGCACTCACCACTCTCTGCGTAGAAAACTTACCCCTGACATCTCCTCTGTACCTCCTCCCAAGCACCCTAATCCTGTATCCTCTTGTGGCAACCATTAGCGCCCTTTGCTCTGCTACCGATGTTATACTCTCCAGTTCTGTGCCCACAACAGAGCCCGCCTTCCTTACCAGCTTATTAAGACGTGAGGCGTCCCTCTTCTTAATGCTGCCTCCCCAACACGCCACCACAAAGAAGAGGGCGCTCTCCACAACTGACCTATAGAACATCTTCAGCATCTCACTACAGACATTGAATGACGCCAACCTTCTAAGGAAGTACAGTCGACTCTGTGCCTTCCTGCACAAGGCATCTGTGTTGGCAGTCCAGTCTAGCTTCTCCATCCAGAGACAGAGAAGCAGTTTCAGCGACAGGTTGCTATCGATGCAATGCTCCTCAGACAGGATGAAGAGATCAATACTCCCCAATGCCATTCGGCTTTACAATTCAACCGCCAGGAGTAAGATAAAGTGCCGGGGTTAGGACTGAGCTTAAGTTACCATTCAATGTATTTAAGAACTTTTTAAAAGCTATTTATTAATGCTTTTTGAGAGGGTGACTTTAGATGCATATCATATTTTTACTGAGTTAAGTATGGTATGTAATTAGTTTTGCTACAAGAAGTGTATGGGACATTGGAAAAAATGCTGAATTTCCCCATGGGGATGAATAAAGTATCTATCTATCATTCTATCTATTCCCGCCCTGGGAAAAAGCCTCTGACTATCCACAAGTTCAATGCCTCTCATTACCCTGTACACGTCTATCAGGTCACCTCTCATCCTCCGTCGCTCCAAGGAGAAAAGGCCGAAATGACTCAACTGTTTTCATAATACAGTTGCCACTATATGTACGTGCAGAAAAGCGGAAGTGTTCAAGCTCACCTGTCAATCACACTTCCTTCTGCTCCTGCAGTGAACCGCTCCGTGCCGATTGTGGTTCTCGTACCGATGAGTGGGCCTCGGCTTATTGGAGAAAGTCTCACCACTCTGTTTCCATTGTGGAACTTGTACTAATGTGCGGCCCTCGGTTTACTCGAGCAAGTAATACCTCTGCCTTCAAATCCACTCTCCCAAAGAGAATCACTTCGTACCTTTCCGGGTTGAACCCATCTGTAACTTCTCAGCGCTCTGCGTCCTGTCACTGTCCTGTTGTAATCTGTGACAACCTTCTACACCATCCATAATTGCACCAACCTCCACATCATTCTAAATACAATAATCCAGCTCCTCATCCAAATCATTCATAAAAACACAAAAGCCGGGTGTCTCAAACTGATCCGTGCAGGACATCACTGGTCACCGACATCCAGGGAGAAAACGCTCCATCCACAACTACAGTCTCCCTTCTATGGGCGTCAGTCCTGAATCCACCAGCCACTTCTCCTTGGATACCAAGCCTTCTGCCGCTATGAACGGTCCTACCACGGTTAACCGTAACAAATGCTTTATTAAAATCTATTTATACCAGATCAACTTCTCTACCTTTACCAATGTGCTTTGTCACATCTTCACAGAACTGAACCAGGCACGTGAGGCATGACCTGCCTCTCCCAAAGCCATTCTGACTCTCCCAAATCAGGGTCTCCCAAACCTCGTAAATTCGGTTTCTATGAATGTTCTCCAATAATTTGCCCATCACTGAAGTAGAATTCACTGGGCTATAATTTACAAGGGTATCCTTATTCCCTTTCCTGAGCAAAGGGATAATATTTCCATTTCCAATCCCCTGATACTACAAGTGCGGCAATGATAACGCAAAGGTAATCGCCAAGGGCGCAGCAATCTCTTCCTCCGCTTCCCAACGTAACCTGGGGTTTCTCGCAACCTCGCAAGAGGACTCATCTATCCGAATGTTTTTCAAAAATTCCTGTACATCCATTTTTTTTTTCTATTCTCGTCCTCTCTTTGCACATAAGCCCGTTTAAAACTCTCCTCCCAAACGTCAGGATCTCTCACTGGTGAAAATTGCAGTGACGTCCTCATGCAAGACCTATCCCACCTCCACCAGCTCCACCCATATGTTTCATCTCTATCCCCGACCGGTCCTACTCTCACTCTAGTCACCCTCTTCTTCACACACACCTAAAATGTCGCGGGGTTTTCATTAATCCTGCTGTAGGCCTTCTGTAGAGGTTTCAAGTTCTCCTAATTCCATTCTTCAGTTCGTCCCTGGCTGCCTTGTAACTCTACAGCCGAGTCCGATCCTAGCTTTCTAAACCTGGTCAGCTGCTTTCTTCCTCTTGACTAGATGATCCACATCTCTGTCAAACATGGCTCCTTTACCTATCCAGAACCCTATGCAAGTGCTGTCTAAAATAACTTCTCATTTCCGTTGTACAATTTTCCAGAGTGCATCCATTACCGGTTTTATCACTGAGATTCCAGTCTAAAGCATCACAGTTACATTTAGCCAATTCGCTACTTTGGAAACTTCGGGCCTGTGGGGAGATAGCAGTCAGCGTGGTTAGTTCGGGGACTGACATAGGTTCGTGGGGAGAGATCGGTAACGGGATTCGTTTCGGATCTGACACGATAGTGTGGGGAGAAAGCGGGGCAGCGGGATTACTTTAAGGACTGACACAGGGCTCTGGGAAATAAGCTGGGACGTCACGGGGCAGTGGGGTTAGGTTGGGGTGACACGAGGCTGGGGAGACAGCGAGATGGTGGCATTATTTTGATACTGGCACAGGCCTCTGGGATTAGTGTGTGTCCCCGTTTACGAAAGGTGGGTGCCAGTACAGAATGAAGCACATTAAAATACGAATTTTACTGTATTTTTCACAAGTGTCCGGTTTGTGTTGTTCCATAAATAGTTAAAATGACAAATCGATCTCCCCCGCCACATCCCTCCATCCAGTAGCTCCCCCTAATGGCGTAATCCCGCATTCCCATGCTTTCACTCCAGCCTTCCTTTGGCCTCCAGGCTACGGAATTCCCGAGCCCAGGAGCACCGCCAAACCCACGAGTGCCGGGACTTCTGATCATCCACCTACCGTGCCGGCTCTCCCCCATGCATCACGGAGGTGAGGTAATTCTCCAACCTCCCTCACCTTCCCACAGCCTCTACGGCCTCAGGACCAATCGACCGAAACACCTCGCAAGCGAGGCCACTCTGAACACATTCCCGGGATGCTCCCGCGCCTTCTGAACCCTGACCGCCTGGGACAGAGGCAGGAGGTCAGGGGCGTTTTCTGTCCGGATGTGGATAGGCACCTCCACTCCTCCGTTTCTCTCTCCATAGCACCAGTCTCTCACCCTCTCGTGTCACTGACTCATCATCCCCCTCCCCAGTCTCTCTCGCTCTCTGCACGCCATTGCTGCTCTGCTGACATCCCTGCCAGCAGCTCCTTCCAATTCACTTTGGTCAACTTCTCTCACTTACCACAGTAATTCCCCTTACTCCACTGAAACACTGCTACAGTAGACTTTACTTCCTCCCTATGAAATTTCAAGTTGAACTCAGTCAGAGTGGGTCTGGAATATATATGTCTCGTTCTGCTTTGTAAATGGGATGACTGGGTCTCAAAGTCATGGATTCGCCTGGTAGGAGTCGGTCGTCTAGCGGGCGTCGGGAGACAGACTGCAGATGATATCGGTGGACTGCGGAGTCCAATGTTAAACTATGTCTATCCTGCGTCGTTGTGTGTTTTACTGATGTTCTGTGTGGGTTTGTTGACATGCGGCTGTATTGTCATTGGCTGATCTGTTTCACTCTGAGAATTGTTTCGGTGATAGATCTTACAATAGTATTACATAAAACAGATTAAGTTGTTTGTATGTCTCTGTATATAGTGAAGGGCCTTAAACTAATATCGCATCCAGGCTTACAAAGATAGTCAACGCACCAAACCGTTCATCAAATGAATTACAACACAGACACAGAATGCTGGAGGTAGTCAACAGGTCAGGCAGCATCTGAGGAAATATATAAACAGTCATCGCTCTCACCGAGACCCTTTTTCTAATTAATGAACGCGTCGTCGAGCACCTCAGCTCCAACGACAAACTATTCCAGTAGCCAACCGTTTCCTTTCTATCCCCATTCCCTGTCCGACATATCTATAGCCCCCTATTCTGCCTCGATACGGCCACTCTCACACTGGAGGAGGAACACCTCTTATTCCCTCAAAGTAACCTCCAATCTTATGGCATGGACATGGATATCGCCATCTTCCGAAATTTCTCCCTTCCCTCTTCTACATTTCTCCACTCTGGACTCTTACTCTTCTCCTTATCCGTCTATCACCCCTCCCGCTGATGCCCCTACTCATTCCCTTTCTCGCATGATCCACTCTTCTGTCCTATCATAATCTTTCTTCTCAAGCACTCTGCAATTTCCACCAATCACCTTCCAGCCTCTTATTTGATCACCTTTCTCCAACCACCGGGCTTCACCTATCATCTTCCGGCTTGTCCTCCTCTAGTTCTCCCAAACATTCCTATTCTGACATCGTCCTGCATTTCTCTTCAGTTCTCTTGTAGGTTTGGGCCCGAAACATCAAGGGCCGATTCAGTTCCATAGACGCTGCCGGACCGGCTGTGTTCTTCCAGCGTTGGTGCAGACCGTCACGTGCTAAACCAGCTCCAGTCAAGGTTCGCGCTGGTCTGACGTAAAGTAATTCAATCACCAAGCACACGCTCCTCGGACTGCTGAAACCGACAGAGCATCTGCATTCATTACATTTGTACCAACAATGCAATTGTTTTGCAGATGCACAAAATTGGTAGCGTTGTTGACAGTTAGGTAGGTGTCGGATTAACATATTTGACGAACTGTCCGGCGCTTTCATTGGAAATATAACAGATATAATTGTTCGTAACGAAATGCTCATGTATTACATGGTCTGAATTGAATGGCATACAAGAAGGGGCTTACACTGTGACTAGACAGTCGTTGCAGTAATAAATTAATGGGTCGTGGGTTATGGGATTAATTTCATTGGTTGGGCACTGAACGGCAGATCGGGGTCAATATTGAGGTGTGTGATGATTATTGTCCCTGGGTGTGTAGTGCTGGGTTATTCACAAAGTATAGCGGGGTTTTCGTGAGTGCTCATCAGAGTCAGAATCAGAATCCGGTTTATCATCACCACCATCCAGGGTGCCGAAACCTAAAGATATGTGTCATCTTTAACTTTATGTCTGTTCGAAGCAGGTCATCTTCTGCTCGCTTAGCTATTCACAGTAACAGAAATGTTGTCCCGGGGTGCCTAGACTTTTGCATGCCACTGCAATTGCACTTCCCTCAACTCATTGCTTTAGAAACTGAGACAGAGCTGTGTGGAGATAATGGATCGAGGCTGAGCGGTCTGTGGGTAGATAGAGGGACTGAATGTTTCGAGGTCTGACGCTGTCTGTTGGCGGTAGTGGGACAGGCTGCTTCGTTTGGAGACTGACGAGAGCGGTGAGGAGAGAGAGGGGCAGTGGAATTAGTTTGGGGACAGTAGTACTCCTGTCGGAAGAGAACAGAACCGTGGGATCAGTCCAGGGACAGACACGGGCTGCGTGGAGAGAGTGGGGCAGAGTAATTAGTTCGAAGACTGAATCGGACTGCAGAGAGAGGGGGGCAATGGAATTAATTTGGGGACTGACGTGGGCCTGTGGAAAGAGAACGGGGCCTTGGGATTAATCTGAGGAATGACACAGGCTGTGGCGAGAGAGTGGGACAGTGTGATTAGTTCGGTGACTGACACGGACTCTGGGGAGAGAGTGGGAAAGTGTGATTAGTCCGGGAACTAACACGGGCTGTGGGAAAAGAGTGAGGCAATGAGTTTGGAGACTGACACAGTCTGTGGGATTAGTGTGGGTTCCCTGTTGATAAATGGAAGCTGCTGGAACAGAGTAAATCACAATAAAATATTAATATTATTCTATTTTACACAAGTCTTCTGTTTGTGTTATTGCATAAACAGTTAAAGAGATCAAGGAGAGGTCGGAGGATGGAAGAGAATGTAACGAGGAGATGGGAAGATGTGCAGTGGAAGGATGTGAACTGTGACAAAGTGGCAGGTGCGCATGCGGCTGTTCGATAGAGCGGGGTGTGTATCGATTGGCCCTCTTGCCCGTCGGAGGTGCTGTATTGGCGCGGGCTTTCGAGAGTCCATGTTTTTCCTCTCGGTGGGTTCGGTTCGTAGCAACCTCATTGTTAATTGCCCACTGTGTCCCAGTACTAACACGACTCGGTACAAGTGTTTAACCAGACTAATCCGCGTATGCGTATCATGAGGCGGGGGATGTGGTCACGGCGACGGGGGAGGGAGAGAGGACGGCACAGACTGAGAAAGGCCGATTGACAGTCGCGAAAACGGGTTGGAGAAAGGGATATCGCGGAATCGATGTGGGAAGGAGTGGGGTAAAAGAGACGGTATGGGATAGGTCTGCGAAGCGGTAACAGTTGGATGTTTCAGAAGGATTTTAGAATGGATGCACTGCCATCCCAAAATTCCCCACGAGAAGGAATGCCCTCTAGCTGCTCGTTGTACATATGTACAGCCTGTTCTCTAACTCACACCACCCACCTCATCCCAGTCGCTCTCTCAAACCCCAGTGACTATTTCCTTACCCAGTCTTTTTTATCTTCCGACTCTCTGTATCCCCAATCTCTTCACGCCCACCACCCCCCATCAGTCTCTAAAACACTTTCTGCCCTAGGGACTCATCCGATTCACTCCCCACCCCCGGTCTCTCGCTCCCACGAGTCTCTCTTTCTACCCACGTCACGGTCCCCTACAAGACTCTCTCCCCCCGGCTAAGCCCCTACCATCTCTGTCCGCAGTCTCTCTTCGGCACGTCTCTCTCTCTCTACCCCCGTCTCCCCCGCCGTTTGTAACAATTGAGAAATGAGTGTGATTATCTCTGTTGATATCTGAAGTTTTACCAGCTTTAACTGAGAAAAAGAATCACAATAAATATACAATTGTACTGGAGTGAGTGCAGTGGAGATTCAACGTGCAGTTTATTCGGGTGGAAAATCATTAGAAATCCGGAAGTGAGGGGACATTCTCTCCATGAAGCAGAGTAGGCATTGGGTTTTTCCACAGAAATCAACACAATTATAAGCAGAATGCACGAGATCTGTTGTGTCAAACATTCTTCCATAAAAGGTTTATCTAATGCAAAGGACAAGCGCAAAGTTTAATGTAAATTCGTGTGGACCGTTCATTTTCTTGTTTTCATTTCTTTCTTCTGCAAACGACTAAAGTAACGAATGAGTTGCATTTCGGCCGACATGCTCTTCATTGTCCTCTGATCCAAACCCGCTCTCTCATTATCCAAAGGGGCGGGGCTGTGACGAGAGCGGGAATGTGGTGAAAAATAATGTTAAAATATATATAAGGTGGGATGAGATTAATTTTAGGTGGGAGGAGGGGTACGCGAGCTGCGGTAGCCGAAGGGTCTGATCCCTTTTGTGCCTTTCTCGGGCTATAAACCTGTTTTATTCTCAGCACCACCACGTTGCCCGATGACAGCCGGTTCAGTTGTGTCTATATGGAAAACACTGCGACAGACTCTGAGAAGAGCTTAGATATTTTGTTTAGTAATTAGTTGAATAATTGATGCGAGCGGATATTTCGCTGCGCTGATGAACTGCTCTCTGAACTTTGACTGAGTTGCCCCATAAATAACCGTGTTTGTGCAGCAACTTAATATCATCAGCATGTATCCGGAGTGTTGAAATATGTATTCCGAATCGTTGTAATTATTTTGATCCAATCCGACAATGATATAATAAAGGAATTCGGCAACATTTACCGACCACAGGATGATGAAGCTTCCGGAGATGGTGAGAAGTAAGATCACAGACCTCCTCCTGCTCTCCATCTCCGGGTCACTGCGGTTCTCCGTCTTGCTCTGACCCCTCAGCCCCTTACGGACGCGACTAGCCACTAAAATGTGTCTGACTGTCAGAGCATTGAGCAGTAGTATTAACACGAACGGGAGTAATGGCATTAGAAGTTTAGAAAGCCATCTGTAGCCCACCCATCCAGGATCCGTAAAGGACCCGGGCTTTGGAATACAGTCCCAGGGGATATTGACAATCACTTTCACAGGACGATATTTAAATAAGTAGGGCACATTTTTAAAACAGAGCAGAACACCAGTTGTTGTCAGAACCACAGCCGCAGTTTTCCCGGTGCAATACTTTGTTTTCCGCTTCTGGCAACAGATGGCGACAAACCGATCAAATGTAAAGCTGACGGTGAACCAGACAGAACAGTCTGTGGCTGCCTGTCCCAGAGCAGAGATCACACTGCATACTGGGGTGATGTCCAGGAAAGTTCCGGGGAAGTAATAATAACTGACTCGCCAAAATATGACTGCAAAGATGATGGTTTGTAGATCCGCCGTCGCCATGGCTACCAGGTAGCGTGTAGTACAGGTGGAGAGTCCGCAATTTCCCCGGGACAGGATCGCAATCGCCACCAAATTCACTGGGGGAACAACAAGAATGAGTGAATTACTGTCTCGTTGTCCCGTGGGTTTCAGAACAGATATAAGCTGGAAACTGAGAACAGTTAATCTTTGCAGACAACTCATTTCTGGAGGTTTAAAAGGTGTAAAGCGGGAGGCGCAGCTGCCGTAAACGCGTGTCTGCTGGGTGAAAATGCGCGGTACTCTTCAGTGGAAGAAGAGCAGAGTTTGGGAAGGAGGAATAGTCAACATCGCCGATGGCGCTTGGCGGAAATCAATATAAATCTCCCACCATCAGGTTTTCCACAGATGTGTAAAACCAGGATACCCCCGCAACTTCCTCAGCAATGGTGATTGCCGCGTTCCCGGCACCTATGTTCTGGCACTCTCCCGTACAACGAAGGCCCGCTCACTAACAAAGTTCAAATTTCAAATCAAATCTATTTCCCCCGTTGCAAGACTTCGACTCCTCCTCGGCTGCCCATTTGTCAACACCTCCCCACCGGGTGCGCTAGTCTTGTCCGGGGTTCCTTCACAGTTAGTCAAAGCTTCCGATCAGAAAGCTCTCAATTTCGTGTTTAAAGATTCTGTCTGACCTGCTGATCGCTTCAGGTATTGTGCACGTTAGTGCCTAAACCATCCAATTTCCAAAGGAAAGTCCATGAAATTACTTCAGAACATCTGCCCCTTTTAGGGGTTTCTCCAAATTACTGCAGCATTATTCTAATTGCCTCGGCGCTTATTTTTCCAGAGCGGAGCATCGCATGTACCTTACCCCGTCTGCCCACTAAAGGACAAAGCCATGTTGGCGCTTAACTCCTCTTCACCTCATGTCTAATGGGGCGCGGAAGCAAAACCTGGTCCACTAGTGCTCATGTATTTCCTTCTTTGTATTTTCAAAACTCCCGATGGTTCAGAGTCTCACACGCAACTGATGTCCAGAGTTCTCCCGTCAATCGCACCAGGGTATCGCTTCCTGCATTCCCTTCAAACTTGTATCAATTTCCTAAAACAATTAAATGTGAATTTAAAATCTGTTCCGCCATTTCTACGGCGTAAAACCAAAGGTGACAAGCGCAGAATTTACCTTCACAGCAGCTTTGCTTTGACAAATCCAAACTGCCTGCCATGAATCTGCAAAATGTGTCCATGCCCCCGATCTTCCATTCTCCGTCTGTTTCACAGCAGCTTTGCTTTGACAAATCCAAACTGCCCGCCACGAATCCGCAAAATGTGTCCATGCCCCCGATCTTACATTCTCCATCTGTTTCAACCTCAAGTTTACTTTCAATCGAGGCCACTGATTAAACTGTAAGAAAACCTCGAACACGGAGTTTTGACACCGGCATCACAGCGCTGTCGGTAACAGAACGAGTCCAAAGACCGCGCACACAGAATTACAAACCTTACTTCCCCTCTGTTCTTACCGGGAACACCAATAACGGCAATGACCATGTACCATATCTTCCTCACTCGGTAAAATGTCTCAAGCATGCTGTGTGAGATTCCGTCTGTATTCCAGCTGCCCGCGATCTCGCTGAAGAAACTCTGAGCGGATGAATCTCCACGGTCATTCATTTATACTCGCTCCAGCACACTGAATATTCAATACTACACAAGGCTGACGTGTCTTCCAACACGGGGTTAAAAAAACATGATGTAATTCAAGTAAAATCCCAATTGTGATGAGGTATGGAGAGCTTGACGCGAAATTGCAAAATCTCAAAGACAGAGAAATGACGACTGGAGAAGTCAGTGAAAGTTGTTGTGAAACACGCTCAGGCTGACCTCTCGGTTTCATGATTGTTATTTTTGACCTTGTCTATTTTTGGACTCTGTATCCTTTGTCAACATATGCCAAAGTCATATTGTTTTTGATCAGCTCTGTTTCACTCTGGGAATATAAAATAAAGAATCCGTTGTTTGTACGTTCCTGTAATATGGTGAAGAGCCTTAAACTAATATCACATCCAGGCTTCAGAAGATACTGAACGCATGCAATCCGTTAATCAAATTAATTACAAAACATAGAAAATGCTGGAGGAACTCAATGGATTAGGCTGCATCATTGGAAATGAATAATCTGTCGACATTACTGGCCGAGACATTTCTTTAAATTGATTTACGCTTCTTCGGGCTCCTCAGCTCCATCAACAAAAGCGATATTTCCCAGCGGCCAGTCCTTTCATTTCCTATCCCCATTCCCGGAACGACGTGTCGGTCCGTGACCGCCCTTTCTGCCACGATGGGGTTACTCTCAGGCTGGGGGGATTAACGCTTTATATTCCGCTTAGGGTACCTCTAATCTTATGACATGAATATGGATATGTCAAACGTTCGGTTTTTTTCCACTCCGCTATCCCTCTTCTTCATTTCCCCACTCTGGCCTCTTAGTCTGCTCCTTGCTTGCCTACCATCTCTCCCTGTTGCCGCTTCTCTTTTCCGTTCTCCCCTGATCCACTCCCCTCTCCTGTCAGATTCCTTCTTCTCCAGCCCTCAACAATACCAGCCAGCATTACGTGTCTGAACGTAGAGCGACTGTTTCTACTACTTCGGACCCGGAGGGTCTCCCCGAGGAAATAAGACGTTGACGCACGTCGTTTCTACAGAATGGTAACAGGTTGAAGGAATCTAATCGGACCCTTAAAGAGGTTGACAGAAAAAAACAAGGAAACCTAACAACATCGCTAATGCTTGTCTCTCCAATATTTCCACGGTGTCTGGAAGAATCGCCAGGATCCTGAAGAAATACTCGATTAATACAACCCACAAAACTGCAAGGAAAGTCGAGGCACAACCTATGCGGGTCAAAGGTGAGTTGGGACTCTGATCGACTGGATTTTACAGGATTCCATGTGTCGGCCAGACGGGATGCACGGTGAAAACGCTTATCAAGGTGTACAGAATGTGCATCCGTTTGGGTTACCCAGAGAAATCGGTGGTAGGAGAGCATTGCGTTTCCATTAGCGATAGGATTGACTTCGACAGCACAAAACTACTGTGCCGCCCCAATGGCTTTTGGTTTGGCCTGGTAAAGGAAGCCATTAAATAAAACTGTAGGAAAAGTTTTTCAACAAAGGCGAAACCTGGACTGGAATTCGATTGTATTCGACAAGGTGGCAGAGCGGAAAACTGATTGGATGAGGATTAACCAATAAGGAGGGCCGGAATAGAGGGGTAAAAATATCACCGGGCTTGACATGCCCCAGCATTATCCTTGAAGAAGATGGTAGAAGTTTTCATTGAAACGTCGTTTATAATCGATACATGTACCCGCTTGATCACCCAGAAGAGTTTATTCGTCATATACGCGAGGAAAGCACGGGATTATTTTTAAAACTACTGAAGTCATTTTCTTCCTCAGTGAGGTAGTGTGACCAGTGAATCCCCTGACCTGCAGGTGGTTGTGAATAGTAACTATTTTGAATACTTGGTTGATGGATGGGTAGGACTCGCTCCTCAGGCTTCCAGGCTGTGAATGCTCTGATGAAGATGAAATTAGCAGACGAAGAGATTTGCACGATGGAATGTGGAGAACATCACTGTAGTTCACAAGAGGACATCACCACAGAAAGAAAGACCAGCCGGTCCCCTCAGATCAGTTTAATCGGGGATGATCACATTCAAAGTTCAGAGTAAATATATTTTCAAATTAACTATACGTCACCATATACATGCAACCTGAGAATAATTTTCTTTATGACATAATCAGTCTAGTAACCGTGCAAAAGGACAGACAAACAGTGTGCACAAAACAACAAACTATGCAAATTCAAAGAGAAAACAAATAAATAATAATAATAATAATAATAATAATAGTAATAATAATAATAATAAGAAGAAGAAGAAGAAGAAGAAGAAGAAGAAGAAGAAGAAGAAGAAGAATACCATGTATAAAATTGTAACATTACGTATCTCACAACTAATGACCTCTCACCTAGGTGACCACAATATACTTACCGAAGATCAGAACGGATGCCGTAGGGGGTATGAAATGATGTAAAGAACAACTGATGATAGACTCCATAACTCTAAATCAAGCCGGGGAAAAGCAGAAATCTTCCATGTTGCTATATTGACTACCATAAAACATTTGACTCTGTCCCAAACACATGGTTAAGAGAAGTTCTTGATATATATAAACTACATCCAATACTTGTGAAATTCCTTCAACATCTGATGAAGCTTTGCGTTCTATAATCACCCAACGTATTAACAACCAAAAAGGAACAACAGCTGCTATCAAAATAAACAGTCATTTTCGAAGACAACTCTCCAAGTCTACAATGGCTCTGTCTAGCTTTAAACCCGCTCTCTAATTTACTGAATAGGACGGATATTCGGCATCACATCAGAAACAACGAAATGAGCTATACAGAGATCTACTTTCGATACATGGATGATGCTCCTTCATCAGTAAAACTAAATCAAGAGACATTGAAAATCTACACAACAGTCAGATCAAACTTCTAAGGGTATATTTTTACCAAGGAAAACAGATTTCAGCCCATCACGCCACCATGTGCAATTCTGATAAAAAAAGAACACAACACAGCCCAGCGGAAAGATAGATAGATAGATAGATAGATAGATAGATAGATAGATAGATAGATAGATAGATAGATAGATAGATAGATAGATAGATAGATAGATAGATAGATAGATACTTTATTCATCCCCATAGGGAAATTCAACATTTTTTCCAATGTCCCATACACTTGTTGTAGCAAAACTAATTACATACAATACTTAACTCAGTAAAAATATGACATGCATCTAAATCACTCTCTCAAAAAGCATTCATAATAGTTTTTAAAATGTTCTTAAGTAGTTTACTTAAATACATTAAATACAATCAACCCCGGCACTTTAACAAATCTTATGTTAAATCATAATTATGTTAAATCCTTATATCAATGACTGAATTATCACAATGGAAGAAAACGTTAACCAATGGAAGAGTATGACCCTCCACGGAGGACATCCTCACGATCAGAACAAACTAGATGTTGACAAGGAAACTTCACACGTCTGGCTCGGAGTTGGAGATCTCTTCCCATAAACAGAAGGATTTGTCGTAGCAATACAGGAGAAGGTGATTAACACATACAGTTATCAAAAATACAGGATAAATGACGGAAAAAATTCAAGATCACAATGATAGGAAAACACAACAGTACAACCAGTATTTAGCAGGAAGTAGAGGTGGAAATATATCGGGAAGTCAGAGCTAGGTATACAAATATTAGTTGTGTGTAATCCGTGGTGTATTTATTCTCCGGAATACTGCTAGCATGGACTGCATGTGCCGACGGGTCAGGTTGGGTGAACATTGTGACGTGTCTCCAGAGATGTACCTGTCCAAGTCTCTTACATGTCACTGTGGAAGCGTTTGGGACCACTGACCAGCGCTCTGCCGGCTCCCGGGTTGTTAGACAGAAATGTGACTGTCCAAGTCTCTAACATATCACTGGGGAAGCGCTTGGGACCACTGACCAGCGCTCTGCCGGCTCCCGGGTTGTTAGACAGAAATGTGACTGTCCAAGTCTCTTACATGTCACTGTGGAAGCGTTTGGGACACTGACCAGCGCTCTGCCGGCTCCCGGGTTGTTAGACAGAAATGTGACTGTCCACATCTCTTACATGTCACTGTGGAAGCGTTTGGGACCACTGAGCAGAGCTCTGCCGGCTCCCGGGTTGTTAGACAGAAATGTGACTGTCCACATCTCTTACATGTCACTGTGGAAGCGTTTGCGACCACTGACCAGAGCTCTGCCGGCTCCCGGGTTGTTAGACAGAAATGTGACTGTCCAAGTCTCTTACATGTCACTGTGGAAGCGCTTGGGACCACTGACAGCGCTCTGCCGGCTCCCGGGTTGTTAGACAGAAATGTGACTGTCCACGTCTCTTCCATGTTACTGTGGAAGCGTTTGGGACCACTGACCAGCGCTCTGCCGGCTCCCGGGTTGTTAGACAGAAATGTGACTGTCCAAGTCTCTAACATGTCATTGTGGAAGCGCTTGGGACCACTGAACAGCGCTGTGCCGGCTCCCGGGTTGTTAGACAGAAAAGATAGAACAGCCATTCAAGTCAACGATCAAAAAGGTGCAAACCCAAATTTCAGTGGCATAAGAAAGGAACTCGCAAATGTCATTTTAGAAACGGACGGCAGAAAACTGTAAAGTTTGAAGAAGTAATCGGTGGCAATTCATGTTAGAGCAATGGGCCGTGTTATTAGGCAAATTCGGCCAGCTATTTTAGCAGTAATTTGGAACGGTCAGGAAATTAAGTAAAAGAAGGAGATATATCCATATATACCTATGCTCCCTGAGCAGTTAAATACATCCCAGCATTGATACCAACTCATTGGACACAGTAAACGCGACATTTTGCAAACGGATCTAGATACACGTTGTCTGCTCGTTGCGTGTTGACAAACGTGACGATGTTGGTCACGATCAGTTAACTCTCTTTGAGGCGCTGCCCACTGACTGATAGCATTTACCACGTCCGATCTAAACCCCGGGACGCTCAATGTGAATTCTGCCCGACCTCCTGGTGACGGCAGAACTTCGGCCATGCGTTCTGTTTCCTCTCCGTCACCGAGAAACAACAGCTTTGAGCCGATGAGCATTTACGCGGGAGTGCGGGATTCATTGTGGAAAGGGGTCCAGCGGTGACGACAGCGGAAACTTTGTGAAAAAGGTAGGAGAGTATAATATTTGAGAAGAGGTGGAAGCCGCGTCTGCCGTTCACGTGCTGTGTCGCTTTTGTGCTCTAAATCAGTTTTAATTTCGTTGCTGCCTCGTTCTCCGATGACAGACCGTTCTGTAGTCTCAAAATGTAAAACACGGCAACTAACTCTAAAAAGAACTACATATTTTGCTTATTAATTAGTTGAATAATTGACCTGAGCGGATATTTCGCTGCGCTGATGAACTGCTCTCTGAACTTGGACTGAGTCACTCCATAAATAAACGTGTTTGTGCAGCAACTTAAGATCAGCAGCATCTCCCCGGAGTGTTCAAATACGATTTCCCAATCGTTATAATGATTTTGACTCAACCCTGCTGTGATGTAATAAAGGAATTCGGCAACATTCATCGACCACAGGATGATGAAGCTCCCGGAGATGGAGAGAAGTAAGATCACAGACCTCCTCCTGCTCTCCATCTCCGGGTCACTGCGGTTCTCCGCCTTCTTCTGACCCCTCAGCCCCTTACGGACGCGACTGGTCACGAAAATGTGTCTGACTGTCAGAGCGTTCAACAGCAGTATTAACACGAACGGGAGTAACGGTGTTATAAACGTAGAAATCCATCTATATTCCACCCAACCGGGATCAGTATAGACGCCTGGCTTTGGCATACAGGACCAGGGTATATTGTCAATCACGTTCGCAGGCTGATACATAAACAAGTGGGGCACATTTTTAAAGCAGAACAGAATGCCGGTTGTTGTCAGAATCACAGCCGCAGTTTTACCGGTGCAATACTTTGCTTTCCGCTTTTGGCAACAAATGGCGACAAACCGATCAAATGTAAAAGTGACGGTGATCCAGACAGAACAGTCAGTGGCTGCCGTCACCAGGGCAGAGATCACACTGCACACGGGGGTTATTTCCAGGAATGTCCCGGGGAAGGAGCAATAATTGATCCTCCACAATATGACGCGAAAGATGATGGTTAGCAGATCCGCCGTTGCCATGGCTACCAGGTATCGAGTCGTGCAGGTGGAGAGGCCGCACTTTCCCCGGGAAAGGATCACAATCGCCATTAAATTCACTGTGGGAACAGCAAAAATAATGAGTGATTTACTGTCTCGTCGCTCCCCCGAGTCTCACGGCGGAGATAATTTGGAAATTGAGAACCATCACACTTTGCAGGCAACTGGAGGTTTAAAAGGTGTAAAGGGGGAGTCGCAAATGCCTCACGCGAATGCATACTGGATGGAACGGGGTGGTATTCTGTACTGGGAGAGGAGCAGAATCTGGGAAGGAGACATTGTCAAATGACTGTCGAGGGCGCTGTAGGGACACCAATATAAATTTCCTCCGTCAGGTTTTGGACCTCGGCAAATTTTTTAGATGTGGTGATTGCCGCGTTCTTGTCACAGATTATCTAGCAACTTCCACCCTACAGCGAAGCCCCCCTCCCTCCGCCTCGGTCCATTTACAAAATTCAATACAAATCGCGCACTCCTAGACTCCTCGTTTGTCACCCGCCAACATGGGCCCCGCTTGGGTCGCGTCTTTTAAATTCTGTAACCACCTTTGACCGGGTTTCTTTGACACTATGTCAGGGAATCCGATCATAAAGTTCCAATTATATTTTATAACGATTCTGACTGACCTGCCGAACTTTAAAAAAAAATATTTTGCACGTTAGTGCTTAAATCATCATAGGTGCTTCAAGACATGTGCCTCTTCAGGGGTTGCTACAAATTACAGCGACATTTTTTCTGACTGTTCCGATGCTTTTTTGATCCAGAGCGGAGTATCGAGATAACCATGTGTCGTATGATCTCCAACGGGCACCGCTGGGTCGGCTCTTAACTCTCGTTTCACCATGGATAATAGGACCTGGACATAAATCCTGGCACACTAGAAAACACACGTAGACGAATTTGACTTCATGGTCGTTGGGAGTCTAAGTTACCGATCATGTCCACCACTCTCCCCTGAATCTCAAAGGCGATTCGTTGACCACGCCCTCTTCCAATTTGAATTAATTTATTGGAATACAGCGGAACACCATGAAAACACGTTGCTCTATTGATACGGAATAAAAGCAAGTAGCACGTAAAAGGTGGCGAGCGAACTGGAGTATCGGAGATTACTCTGACAGCGGCTTTGCATTTATAAATTAAAACTGTCAGCCAATAATCCACAAAATGAATCCATCTCTCCGATTCTCGATTCAACATCTGCTTCAACTGCCGGTTGTTTCTGTAAACGACAAGAGAACTTTTGACCGAACACAAAGTTTTGTCACAATGACTGAATTGCACTCACTCATACACCGGTATCACAACGCTGTCAGCGACTGAACGCACAGAACTACAAGTCTAAGATCGCCCCTCTTCTTACCTGGAACGCCAATAACGGCAATGATCGTGTAATATATCTTTCTCACACTGTACAATGTTTGAAACATGCTGTGAGAGATTCAGCCTGTCATCCACCAGCCCTCGATCTCGCTGATGAATTTCTGAGGTGATGAATCTCAGCGGTGATTCATTTATACTCGCTCCAGCACACTGAATATTCAATACTACACAAGGCTGACGTGTCTTCCAACATCTGGAGTAAAAATAAACATGACGTAATTCATGGAAAATCCCAGTTGTGATGAGGTGTGGATAATTTGACCCGAAATTGCAAAATCTCAAAGACGAAGGAATGGCGATTGCAGAAGTCAGTGAGTGTTGTGTTGAAACACTCTCAGTCTCACCTCTCCCTTTCATATTTGTTATTGTTGATCCTGTCCATTCCTAAACTCCATGGACTTTATCAAGATGGACCAAATCTACAATGGCATCGTGCTGCTCTGTTTCACTCTGGAAATTGTCTCGGTTATAGATCTTGCAGTCGGAATATATAAAGAGGAATATTTCAGTCCATGGCCTCTTCTGCTTCTGCGATGAGGCCATACTCAGTTTGGAGGAGCAGCAAATACTGCGTCTGGATAGCCTCCAATCGGATGGCATAATCATTGATTTATCGAACTTCCATGATTTTACCCACCCACCTTTTCCATTCCCATTCCCTTTTCCCGCTCTCGCCTCATCTCCTTACCTGTCCATTAACTCCCTTTGTTCCTCCTCCCCTTTCCCTTTATATCATCGTCTTCTATTCACTCCTACCAGATCCCCTCTCCTTCAGCCTCGGAATACAATTACAGATCGTTGGTACAGCGATGCTGAATATGTGGAATCCATTGCCACATAAAACTATAGATGTCAAATCATTGAGTATAGTTAAAGCTGATGTTGCTTTTATCTCGACTGGTAAGGGTGTCGATAGTTACGGGAAGAAGGCAGGATTTGTGTTCAATAAGTTAGAGATGTAGCGCAGAACAGATTCTTAGGGCCAGACGATCCGCCCCCCACCCCCCTCCCCGGAATCCCACCTATTGATCCCCAGCCGAATCACGGACTGGAGGGCGAATGCTGTCACACCAGTAGCTTCACTAACAAAGTCAGCAGGATCAAGGAATTCATTCTTGATTCGGGAAACAAGAGGGAATACACCGGTTCTCAGAGAGTGGTCTGTTGTGGAAGAGTAAGCAACTTTATGTTCCTGGCCGTAAGCATCTCAAATGGTTTATCTGGGCCCAACAATATGATGACGCCCTCTCGAGGAAGGTACGCCAGCAACTCCACGTCCCTGCTTCAGTAGCAGCCAGAGCAGATTGGGTCCGTCACTAAAGGTTCTAGCAAATATTCACAGATGTATGGCGAGTGCGTTCTCACGGAACTCATCACACACAGATAATCCGTAAATGACGGGGTCGCGAGTGTTAACAGTGTTTACCATGTTTAATCACCGGTCCTGACATGATATCTGTAAATGACAGATCGCGTGTATTTACAGAATGTTAGGCCATAGATATAAGAGCCGAAGTTGGCCATTAGGCCCATCGAGACTGCTCCGAGACTATTGAGCCGGTTTCATCATGGGCACATCCTGATATTCTGTAAATGGAAGGATCACATGTACTTACTGAGTATTTACAATGTTTCGTCATCGGCACAATATTTTCCGCATTCACAGTTATCTTCAAGAGACTGTCTGACGTAGGCAGCATCCATCAGTAAGGATTCTCGCCATGCAGGACATACTCTCGTCGCGTTACCACCATCGGATAGCAGTTAGAGATCCACAATCGAAGTTCTAAGAACCGTTTCGTCCCCTCCTCCATCAGACTTCTGAATGGACAATAAACTCAAGCACAATACTTCTATATTATCTTTTCAACTATTTATTTGTTTTGGGGAACTGGGGGCAACCTTGTATCTTACACTGCATCGTTGCCGCAAAAGAACAATTTTGGCGGCATACATATGTCAGCAATGATACACCTGATGGTAATACTCATTGAATGTTACAGTGATGATGGAGACTTGGATATGCGGGTAGATGGGATTATCAGGTCGGGAGTGGACTGAAAGAATAATGAAGACGGATCTTATTGAAATCTGCCGGATACTGCAAGAACAACCAATCTGCCAGAACAGCCTCGGAATAAAACCTCGTCCGTTAAATCTCAGACAGGATGAAGATTCTTGAGACATGAAGTGTTGGACCTGTGGAATGTGTTTTCAAAGAGGACCTTGGAAGCCAACTCATTATGTTTATTGAAGATAGAGATGGATAATGGAGCTAGCTGTTACTCTGAGTAGGCAGGAGACTGGTTTTGATGAACTAATCAGCTGTCAGTAAAAGAACACACACAAAATGTTGCGGCAGCTAGCAGGTCTGCAACACCTATTTATACATATGAATAAAAGTTCGAAGTTTCGGGCCGGGAATCTTGTTATGGACTGGAAGGGAAGGGGAAAGACGCTGGGGTTATGAAAGGTGAATGGAGGGTAAAATAACTAGAAGGTGACAGATGAAGCCAGGTTAGTCGGAAAGTTAACAGTCTGGTGACGAAGAATTCTGATAGGACAGGAGTAACGGCCATAGGATAGATATCGGAGGAAGGTGTCCCGGGGGAAATGAGAAGCAGGGGAGAATCGGTAAAGTGTGGGGAATAGAAGAAGAGGGGAGAAGCAGGTTTCTTATATTTTTTCTTAAACGAAAGGAGAAATCTATATTAACGTCATTAGTTTGGATGCTACACAGACTGTATATAAGTTATTGCTCCTCATCTTGGTACAGGAGAAGGGCACCGACCGACATGTCGGAACGGGAAAAGCAATCGGAATTAAAATGTTTGGCCTCCTCTACAAAACAAGTGTTGTCTGTGACCCTGTTTAGAAAGTACATTAGACCAAGGAAGCACCATGTTGCTCAGCGGATTTGTAAAAATGACAGAAGCAGTTGTCCATTTTCGTAGGTAACATATCTGAGAAAGCTTCTGATGTGTTCAGCTGGACAGGTGTTCATGGAGCAACACTCTCTCTGCTTCGTCAATTTATAAAGTTTAGAGTTCGAATCAAATTTATTTGCACCAATTTCATGCCTTAGTCTCTTCTGCGACTCCCCCGTTTCTCAAACGCCACCAGAAGTCCCGCTTGGCGCGCTTCTTTAAAATTCTGCTGCTATTCTTGGGCGCGTATCCAGCAGACTACATCAAGGAATCCGATGAGAAAATTCTCATTTTCGTTTTTAAATATACGGACTGACCCACCGAAGTTTCAAGTATTTCACACGAGAATGCTTAAACCATCCAATTTCTTAAGAAAGAATAATATAATTGCTTCAAAATATCTGCCTCCCCTCCCTCGGGTTTGCTGCAAGGAACTGCGGCATTATTCTAAATGCTTCGATATTTATTGTTCCAGAGCAGAGTGTTGCGTGAAGGTCTGACCTCCAGCGGACTCTGCTGGGTTGGCTCTGAACTCCCTCTTCACGTCACAAAATAGGGCGTGGAGGCAAACACTAAAACGCACAACGACCCTTGTTTGAATTTCGAAATTCCCAGTGGTTCGGATTCTAATACACAAGTGATGTCTACCGTTCCTCCCCAGAACCTCGCCGGCGATTGCTTCCCGCATTCCCTTCAAACTTGCATTAATTTTTCACAAAGACAGCAGAATAACCTTGTATTTGAATACGGAATAACACCAAGTAGCCCGTGAGGATGCGGAACAGGCTGCGTTACTGGAGTTTAATTCGAGAAGCGAGATGCATTGATAAAGCAAAAGTGCTTGCCATGAATCCACAAAATGTATCCATGCCTCCCGTCTTCCAATCTACGTCTGTTTCAACTGCCGGTTTATTCTTAGCCGGGGCCACGGAGTAAAATAAAAGTGAACTTCTGAACCAACACCAGGTTTTGTCACAATGTCTGCTCTGCACTCACTGAGACACCCGTTTTACAACGCTGTCAACGACTAAACTAAACGAGTCCACAGACCGCACACTCAGAACTGTTCGTTCGCCTTTACTCTTACCAGGAACACCAATAACGGAAATAATCATGTAAAGTATCTTTGTAAAACCGTTAAGTGTTTCAAAAATGCTGAGTGAGATTCAACCTGTCTTCCACCAGTCCGCGATCTCGCTGAAAAAGCTGAGCTGATGAATCTCCACGGTCATTCATTTATACTCGCTCCAGCACACTGAATATTCGATACTACAGAAGGCTGACGTGTTTTCCAAGGGCTGGAGTAAAAATAAACTCGATGTCATTGATGTAAAATCCCAATTGGAATGAGAATTGATGCGAAATCACAAAATATCAAAGGCGAAGAAATGGCATGTAGTGAAGAGAGTTAAAATAATAGAACTTCCAGGCTTACGAAGATACTGACCACAAGCAAACTGTTAATCATTAAAAATTAATAATTTTTAACAATTGATCGGGCGCCTCAGCTCTATGCAGAAAAAAAAGCGGGAATTCTTAGAGGACAACTATTTCATTACATCTGCCGACTCCCTTTGGGACGTGTTTGTCCATGGCCTTATATTGTGCCATAATGAGAACACTTTCAGTTTTGATAAGTTACACCTCATAATCTGTGTAAGTAACATCTAATCTAATAGCATCAACACCGACTCCTCTAACCTCCGATATTTTACACTAATTCCTTCCCTCTTCCTCATATCTCCACTCTGGCCTCTTATCTCTTCTCCTGTCCTGCAAACCTCAATATCCTGACAACTTCTATTTTCATTTCCAGCCCTGCTGACTGTTGATTCATTGCCATAGAGTCTCCTCTCTCATCACACACCAGTTCATTCCGCGTCATGTCATCATCCATTCAACCGTTAACATCGCTGCTCAAATACCAACCACTCCTCCCTCTGTACAACGATTACAAACCTATTCTAACCTTCTAACTCTCAACCTATGTCCTCTTGTTTGAATCTCCCCTACTCTCAATGGAAAAAGACTTTCCACGTCAACTCTATTTATTTCCCTCATAATTTTAAATGCTTCTATCGTCCACCCTCAAACTTCTACACTCCAAAGAATAAAGACCTAACTTGTTCAACAATCTAGTAAATCTTCTCTATACTCTCGCTATTTTGTTGACATCTTTCCTATAATTCGGTGACCAGAACTGCACACAATACTCCAAATTTGGCCTTGTCAATGCCTTGTACAATTTTAACCTTACATCCCAACTCCTATACTCAATACGCTGATTTATAAAGGCCAGCATACCGAAAGCTTTCTCCACCAACACATCCACATGAGATTCCACCTTCAAGAAACGTTGCACCATTATTCCTGGATCACTCTGTTCTACTGCATTCTTCAATGCCCCACCATTTAGCATCTATGTCCTATTTTGAATATTCCTACCAAAATGTAGCACCTCACACTGATAAGCATTAAACTCCATCTGCTATCTTTCAGCCCACTCTTCTAACTGGCCTAAATCTCTCTGCAAGCTTTAAAAACCTACTTCATTATCCACAACGCCACCTATCTTAGTATCATCTATATACTTACTGATCCAATTTGCCACCCCATCATCCAGATCATTACTGTATGTGACAAACAACATTGGACCCAGTACAGATCCCAGAGGCACAACAAGAGTCACCGGCCTCCAATTGACAAACAATTATCCACCAGTACTCTCTGGCATCTCCCATCCAGCCACTGTTGGATGTATTTTACAACTTCAATATTAATACCTAACGATTGAACCTTCCTAACTAACCTTACATGCGGAACCTTGTCAAATACCTTATTGAAGTCCATATAGACAACATCCACTGCTTTACCCTTGTCAACTTTCCTAGTAACCGCTTCAAAACATTAAATAAGATTTGTCAAACATGACCTTCCACGCACAAATCCATGTTGACTGTTCCTGATCAGACCTTGTCTATTCAGATATTTACATATACCATCTCTAAGAATACTTTCCATTAATTTACCCACCACTGACGTCAGATTTACAGGCCTATAATTGCCAGGTTTACTCTTAGAACCCATTTTAAACAGTGGAATAACATGAGCAATACGCCAATCCTCCGGCACCATTCAGGTTTCTAATGACATTTGAAATATTTCTGTCAGAGACCCCGCTACTTCTACACTAACCACCCTCAAGGTCCTAGCAAATATTCTGTCAGGACCCAGAGACTTATACACTTTTATATTCCTTAATAGCGCCAATACTTCCTCTTCTTTAATCATCATAGTTTCCATAACTTCCCTACTTGTTTCCCTTACTTACACAATTCAATATTCTTCTCCTTAGTGAATACCGAAGAAAAGAAATTGTTGAAAATCTCCCCCACCACTTTTGGCTCCACACATAGTTTCCCACTCTAATTCTCGAAGGGACCAATTTTATCCCTCACTATCCTTTTCCTATTAATATAACTGTTGAAACTCTTTGGATTCATTTTCACCTTACTTGCCAAAGCAACCTCGTATCTTCTTTAGCTTTCCTAATTTCTTTCTTAAAATTCTTTTTATATTGTTTATGTTCCTCGAGCACCTCATTTGCACAATGCTGCCTATATTAATTGTAGATCTCTCTCTTTTTCCGAACAGTTTCCAATATCCTCTGAAAGCCATGGCTCTCTCAAACTTTTAACCTTCGATTTCAACCTGAGGAATATAAAGATTCCATACCCTCAAAATTTCACCTTTAAATGACCTCTATTTATCTATTATACCCTTCCCATAAAACAAATTGTCCCAATCCACTCCATCTAAATCCTTTTGCATCTCCTCGATGTTAGCCTTTCTCCAATCAAAAACTTCAACCTTGGGTCCACCCCTATCTTTCACCATAATTATATTGAAACTAATGTCTTTGCGATCACTGGATCCGAAGTGCTCCCCAACACATACATCCGTCACCTGACCTATTTAATTCCCTAACAGAAGATCCAACACTGTCCCTTCTCTAGTTTGTACCTCTATGTATTGCTGCAAAAACACTATCCTACACACATTTTACAAACTCCATCTTGGCCCTTCTAGTCCGTGCCGACGCTTACACTCAACTAGTCCCACTGGCCCGCACTCAGCCCATAACCCTTCATTCCTGTCCATATACCTATCTACTTTTTCTTTAAATGAAAATACCGAACCTGCCTCTACCATTTCTCCTGGAAGCTCGCTCCACCATGTCTCAGCCACGTGCTGATCTGCGCTATCTTACTATTTCTAAACTGGCCAGCAGGTGGCACGGGTAGCAAACCTGAGATTGCTGTCCTGGAGGTCCTGTCCTTTAACTCCCTAACTCACCTTTCAGGACCTCCTTACTCTTCCTATCCACGTCATTGATCCAGACATGGACTACGACATCCGGCTGCTCACCTTCCCTCTTGAGAAAACTGAGAACTCGATCCAAGATAACGTGGACGCTGGCACCAGGGAAGCAACAGACCTTCCGGGATTCTCGATCTCTTCCACAGAACCTCTTATCTGTCCCTCTAACTATCGAATCCCCAATCACTACTGCTCTCCTCTTTTCCCTCCTTCCCTTCTGAGCTGAGGGTCCAGTCTAGGTGCCAGAGACGCAACCACTACAACGTGTCCCCGGTACGTAATCTCTACTAACAGTATCCAAAACGGTATACTTATTATTGATGGGAACGGCCACAGGGGTTCTCTGCTTATTCTGTCTATTCCCCTTCCCTCTCCTGACAGTCAGCCAGCTACCTGCCTCCTGACTCTTAGGGGTGACTATCTCCCTGTAACTCCTGTTTGTTTCTGCTTCTGCCTCCCGAATGATCTGAAGTTCGTCCAGCTCCAGCTCCAGTTACCTTACTCGGTTTGTCAGGAGCTGCAGCTGGATCCACCTCGCCCTGACTTCCCACAGGCTGCAAACGGGCACTCAACTGCACTAAATGCTGCCTCCATTACCTACTCCTAAGGTAATTAAATTAATTAAAGGAACTTACGCGGACTTACCTCACTGGGAGCAAGTTCGTCCTCAGCCTCTGCTCGCCGAAGCCTGTCGAGCCAAAGCCTTTCTACTCTGTCTCCCACTAGTCCGTCGCCCACTTCGTCAATCTGCTCACTTTTTAAATATCCCGCTGCATCACCGGCCGACTTTCACGCGCTTGCGCAGTCATGCCCCGTTCAACTGCCGGAGAAATGACTGACCCTTCTCAATCTGCTCGCTTTTTAAATCTCCCGCTGGCTCACAGTGGGCGGCTATACAGAATATTCCACATGGGGAGATCGCGCCCTGCATGTTTCTGTGTTCATATCACCGTCAATTAACAATGGAACGCTCCACGTTGTCCTCCCTTTCTGCATCTGCGAATCTATCCCTGGTTTCCCTTTGCACTCCCTTTACACTTTTTTACCCGACCCTATCCATTTTGAAAGACCTTAAACCCGGAAAGTGCTAAAGCCATCCTTTCCCTTGTGACAGTCGAGTGTCTGTGATAGTTCGGAACATACTTCAACCAATGTAACACTCACGCCAGCAGCATTGAACGTTTGGATCGCAACCTACCTGAACTGTATGAAGTCAGCAATCTCCCACCAATTCTGCAGTTTCCAGATAATCAGGCATATACGAGAAAATCTGCAGATGCTGCCATGCCCCTTTCATTCTCCCTAGGCCTCCCTTCCGGTGATCCTCCCCCATCTCCATCTCTGTATCCCTTTTGCCAACCAACTTTCCAGCTCTTAGCTTCATATCTCCCCCTCCTGTCCTCTCCTATCATTTCGGATCTCCCTCTTCCCCTCCCACATCAAATCTCTTACACACTCTTATTTCAGTTAGTCCTGACGAAGGTTCTCGGCCCGAAACCTCGACTGTACTTCTTCCTATAGATGCTGCCTGGCCTGCTGCGTTCCACCAGCATTTGGTGTGTGTTGCTTGAACAGACATATGATTGTTTGAATCTATGACATATTTGCCAGGCCTGTTTATTGTAAAATGGCTTTATTTGAAAACTCCGCGGTATTGTCATTAGATGTAGGCGTTATCTACACAGATGGCCATTTAATGTAAACACATACTTCATTCCATTCCTCAGCTCTTTTCTGAATTTCCTCTGTGTCAGTGTATAGATACAAGTATTGGTGCACATGCTGAGAATTTGCAACATGAACCCAAATTGCTGTAGGATGTATACCGGGGAACTTAAATAGCTGTTCTCATAAAAATAGTTTTGCACTTGCCATTTCAGGGTATGGGCTAAATAGGGCATCCAAAATAATATGAAATTAGCTGATATAGAGAACAGCAAAATCATCGATTTTCTGCGTTTTTCCACCTCGGCATCTTTCTGATTGTCGCTGCTGTGCCGAAGCCTTCTGCGGACTCTATTTGCCACAAAGATATGTCTTACAGTTAAACCGTTAAACAACAGGATGAAGCCGATTGGTATCAATGGTGTTAAAATAGTGACCAGCAATGAGTATCCTCTCCACACGGGTGAAGTAACGTATTCATACGTAAGGGTGCACCGCCATGGCTTGTTGTCAATGATGACGTAAGGTTCAAGGGCAAAGTAAAACGGGACGCATTTCCCGCAGCTCACTATAACCACGGCCACGATAACCACCGTTGCTGTTCTCTCGGTGCAGTATCGCTTCCGCAGTTTTCTGCAACATATTGCGATGAAGCGATCACAGGTAAAACTGACCGTGAACCAAACAGAACAGTCCCTGGTTACGACCCGAAATACAAGTGTCAGAGCGCATACGGGAGTGATGAGCAGGGATCTGGAATAAATGTAGATATTGTTGGTCTGTTCCAGTAAAGCAAATACGATAACCACCATCAGATCCGCTGTTGCCATTGCAACCAGGTAACGGGTGATGCATTTGGAGAGTCCGCATTTTCCCCGAGAAAGGATCACAATCGCCGTTAGGTTAACTGCAAAAAATTTGGAAAGAATAGAAATATAATTAGAATAAATGTAGATATTGTTGGTCTGTTCCACTGTAGCAATAACGATAACCACCATCTGGTCCGTTGTTGCCATTCCAAACAGGTAAATACAAGAAATTTGAAAACAAAATAGAAATACGGTCAGCTCCCTGAATGCCCCCATTCTACCGATGCTATGCAGGGTATGGTGTGTTTGGAAGTGGAAAGCGGGAATCCAGTGTGTGCTGTCTCGGTCGCTGCACTCCGGCTGGAGGACAATGACGGATATGAGTGTCAGTGGATTGGCGACCTTCCCACAGTTTAGAGCGAGGCATCCGAGTTCCACGACTCACGGACCGGTGAGCAGTCGATCGCTCCTATAAACAGCATTTCCATTATTAGAGGTGAAAGAACAGACGGGATTACTTGTAGCTGTGTCAAAGTGGCATCAAGGAGATATAAAGCACAAGTTTTCATTTACAGACTTACAGCAGAACAGACCTACGTGTCGAAAGTAGACTGGACCGTCATTTAAATAAGCTGTCACGTTGTTATAAGGTCGAATTGTCTGCACTGATAGAAACTCGGACCTAGGAAAGCAGAGACCAGAATCACTTCAGAAAGCCTAGCGAGGTGAAATTATGGAACAGTGACAATATCGACTCCAACTTAATTGAGAAAAGAAGAAAACACTGCGATCGAACTACGAAAAATGAAAATAAAACCATTAGATGCCTGAATCCTCCATTCCGGAAACACTTTTCAGCGGACGGTAGCATCTGTGCTCAGTAACAGTGCGGATACCGCAGCAGAGTAACGACGGCACCATACATAAAGTGACCAGCTCTGGCATCTTACCGGGGACACCAACCGCTACAAGTGTGGGATAGAAAATGGCCGCGATGTAGTAAATCGCCGGATATCCCATATTCCGTCAGAAGCAGCGTTCAGTTGTGCGGAGCGTTTCAGCTGCTCAGATGGATTGGTGATCGGTTTAGCAGACTTTTATTGAGGAGAGAGCAATTCCACTGAGGCAATTAGCGTGGCCATCACGTCAGGGACTAGTGAGAACCAACTGCACAAACATTTACGTTAAACTATCTTTACTCATTGTTCCCGTGTCATGAATTTGACTCCTCAAGGTATTTTGCAATCCATTTACTTTAAAACAAAATACGATGAGTTTTTTTTCCATGTTATCTTTCATGGTACCTGGCTTCAGCTATTTAAATAGCATATTTTTATATCATTCTTGCTGTAAAACAGGCATTCATTCTGAAGTCAATTTATTTTGTAACAGTTGACGGAGCACATTCGCTTCTGAAATTGAGGGAAGGAGTTTGTTCTGGCGGATGAAATGGAGATCACTTCTTTATTAAAGAGGAACATTCGTTCATTCTTTTCTTTCGTTCGTTCCAGTCATTCCGGGCGGTCTGAGTGATGGAATAAACAATGACAGCTGACATGTGTTGCAATAACAGTGCACGTATGTTCCTCCAGACACTTTTAAAAGGTAAACAGCGGTATTCCAGAGACCTGTGATCGAAAAGGGAACGTGTCCTCGGGAGTTTAGCGAGGGCTGTGGACAGTTTGAAGAACAATGTTTTCCAGCGCACACATGGGCCGTTTGGTAGGAACCTGACCTCTGCCAGTGAATGACTTGACCTCCCATACCCATAACGTGCCATGCAGTCTATTTAACTTTAAAGATATTCTTTTATTTTGTAATTTATTTTTTTTAATTGAAGTTCATCATCAACCAAACATTTCCATAAGATGTATTTCAGACATTGTACATATATATCATGTAATCATATATATATCACAAATCTCCACAATTTATCTGAGGTATACACTTATAGAAATGAGTGGAAAGAAAAAAAGAAGCAAAAGGAAAGAACTATATACAAGTAGGGAGTGATCTTTTTAACAACAGATTCATTGATTTGTGAGAATAAAATCAGGCCTATGACGCATTATGTAGTTAAACTATTTTTCCCAGTATGAATCAAATTGTTCAAAATTGGATAACATTCTCTTACGTTTGATTGGATTTAATAGCCCATTGACCTTAAAAGAAATGAATTTTACCTTGCCCTTAGTCATCTGTATTTATCTGTCAATGTATCATTGAAATTAGCAGAATAAAACTTAACCGATCTACTCCCTGAACAAATAAGAACCAAGAAACGCAAATAATAACAAAAATGGCAACAAACGTGTGACTCCGAGGCTGAGGTCTCGGGTAGTTGACCCTGCGGTGAGCTGGAGGAAATGTCTAGCTGTGGGGGATATCCCCTCCTACTTGTGAGTTGAGGGCCCACAGTGCAGTATTCATAAAAGTCAGTGAACAAATCCATTATACAGAAAAGATTTCCCTGTGTACTCCTCCGACACATATATTACATACATATATACATATTCTCATTTTGGTGGGGGAAAAGGAGTAGCGAGCGAATAAAGAATAACAACTAAATAATATAAAATCCACATTATAATAAGTATTTCTCGAAATAAGTATATCACCGTGTACTTCTACTTCCCTTTAGCTTCTCAACATTTTTAAAGTTAGCCAAACCTTCTGGCTCTTCTGAAGGGGGTGAGGACTGTCTTTGGGAAACTCCCGGTCTCTTCCTGATATATTTCTCTCGGCCTCCTCCCGTCTCCTGCCCTCTCGATTCTCGCACTATTTCCCAAGCGGAGCGGGATAATTCCTCAGTCAGGCTTTCCCTCGGTTTGATCATGCTGACGGGCAACCCTCTGTCCTTCATGTCTGTAGTCGACACTTCCACTGTCTGGTACAACCGCGTCCCGTTGTCATAAAACACTCGAAGTTTAGCAGGGTACGGAGTTTGAAATCTAATCTTATTTTGCTTTAGTACTCGCTTTACTTCAGAGTATTCTTTGCGTTTCTGCAGGACCGGGGGGCGGGGGAGGCGTAATCTTAGTCGAAATATATTAATTTATCGTCGAAAAACACATTCTTCTTACCCCAGGCCCTTCGTAGAATCTCCGGCTTGGTGCTGTAACGAAGTAATTTAATTATTATTGAGCGTGGCTTTCTGTCCCGTGTAGATTTCGGGACGAGCGCGCGGTGGACTCTTTCGACTTCCAGATTCATAGCCGAGGGAAGATCCAGCGCGTCCCGCAATAACTTTCCGACAAACTCCGTCATAGACGAGCCCTCCGCTCCTTCGGGAACGTTGTAGATTCTGATAATTTTTCACCGTGATCTTTCCTCCAGGTCAAGCTGTTTACCTTCTTGGTGATATAATATTTTTATTGTCTTACTCAGTATCCGTGGCACGTTTTCAACGCGATCTTCCACCTTCTCAATTCAAGTCTCTCACACCGCTATTTTTTGATCGACGCTGGCGAGTTCTGACTTAATAGCACGGAGCTGCTGCTTTATATTTTTCTGGACCTCCATTATTTCTTTCAGGATTTCGAAGATATTCGCGGTTTCGCCTGACCGAGGCCCAGCGGCCGTCTCGCTCGCACGCGGTTGGGTAGGAGAGCCGCTCGCTGCACTCCTCTCGGCCGCAGGTTCCGCAGTGTCGCTTTTTTATTTCCATTCCTTTTCCGAATTCTAGCCCCTCTTTTCAGTTCAAATATGTTTAAAAAATATTTTATTGGACGGGTTAGCGGGGCTTAATACGCGTTTTTCCGGAGGAGCTAGTGACTTAAGCTGCCATTCTCGACGATGATGTCATGGGAACCACCGAACTTTAATGATATTCTCAAACCTGCAGTAGTTCTACCACTATTTCTTCATTCATTCTCTGTTTGAACAAATAGAGTTAGTAACATCTATGAACAGTCTGCAGGTTCTTAGGCTGTTGAATTATTTGCCAAGAAACTGCCTTTTTTTTCTCCTGATTTACTGTCAGGTATATTTCCTTTCATGCGTCAGTATAAGTACGTGAAGAACAGCGGATGTGTTCAGCTCACCTGTCAATCACACTTGCTCCTGCTCTTGCAGTTCACCGCTCCGTGCCGATTGTGATACTCGTACTGATGAGCGGCCCTCGGCTTATTGGAGAGAGTCTCATCACTCTGTTTCCATTGTGGAACTCGTACTAATATGCGGCCCTCGGCTGACTCGCGAAAGTATCACCTCTGCCTTCAAATCCATCCTCCCAAAGTGAATCACTCCGTAACGTTCCGGGTTGAACCATCTGTAACTTCTCAGCGTTTCTCTGCGTCCTGTCACTGTCCCATTTTAACCTGTGACAAACCTTCACATTAACCATTTCACACCAAACACCACATCATTGCAAATACAATAACCCACCTTTCTACTTCCTTATTCAAAACATTTTAAAGCACAAAATCCTTGGGTATCAGAACAGATCTCTGTAGGACACTACTTTCACCGGCATCCAGAGAGAAAACACTCCATCCACAACTATCATCTGTCTCCTCTGGGAATCAGTTCTGAATCCACCAACCAACTCTCCCTGGATACCAAGCCATCCAACGTTCTGAAAGGTCCTACCATGGCTAACGGTACTGAATGCCATATTAAAGTCCATTTCTACCATGCCTTGGAGTTCTCCTTAAAGCTACAGAAAATCTTCTGGTTGAGGTGAATGCTTACCCTCGACCCCGCCGGTACAGGGCACGGAACGGATGAGAGGTTGCTCTGTACACAGTCCCGGGAAGGTCCCTCTACGTTAGTTCCCTTTGCACTTGGGACAGAAGCATGCGGCAAGCCTAAAATGCTAGGCTGGAGGTTGGGGACATTTTGAGTCCCAGGAGGAGACTAGGCACCCCGGGGTCTTCGTTTCGAAGAGCAGATAAAAGAGAGAGGAGTGGGGAGCGGGATGCTCCGAGTTCTGGGCGACTACGGGCCGCGCCAGCTTCTCGCTCAGGGAGGGGAAGATGTCTCTCCGACACGCCTCCAGCCTGCACTGAGCTCCTGCTGCGGCTCCAACCAGCTGACGGGACAGAAGGCCGGCTGTGTTCACGTACTGCATGGATCACTCAGGGGCCGTCCCGCCCGAGAAGTGCAAGGGGCGCCGCACAGGGCAGGTAGGGCTATCTCTGCGGAGTGTAGGAGAGAGAGAGGGAGTGAGGGTCAGGTCGGAGAGACAAGGAGTCACGGAGGTGGAGCTAGGAAGGGAGGGTGAAGCTGGCGAAGACGGATTGGGAAGGGAGATCGCGATACATGTTGGAAGGTGTGGATTCAAGGTGGCGGGGAGGGAGGGGTCAGCCCGATGGAAAAGTGTGGGTGTTTCACAGGGACTGCATAATGGTGGGAGTGCAATCCCATAATGCCCTGCGGTTTAGAAAGCCGTATAAATCCATAACGAACAGAAGCCTTTTCATCGACTCACAAAACCCCACACTTCCTCATCCCAATATCTCTCTGACAGCCCCTAGGGACCCTGTCCCTTTCCCCGAATCTTGGTCTGCCGTTTCTCTCTCTCTCAAAACCGTAGTTTCGCCCCGACCCTACCAGGCTCGCTCATAATCTCTCCTGCTTGTCTCTCTCCCGCTACTCGCTCTCCAGCCCTGGCGTCTTTCCCAGTCTCTTCCTTCCTCCAGTGTCCCTCTCTCCTCCGTGCCGCCAGTATCTTGATCGCCACTGTTGGTCCCTGAAAGGTCTTCCTCCATTTTCACTCGCCTCCCACTTTCTCTACGTTTTTTCCCCTCGACGCTCTCTTCCTCCATCTTCCTCGCCCGTCTCTCTCTCTCACACACACACACATCCATTGTCTTTGCCCATACCTACGTCTCTCTTACTCAGAATCTCTTTGCACGTGTCTCTCTCGTTCAAGCATTTCTCCGTCTCTCTTGCGAATCCCCTCTCTCCCCTCCCGTATATGTTCAATTCTCTACCCAGATTTTCTCCCCGTCTCTCTCCCTTCCCTTTTCTCTTCCGTCACTCTCTGCCCTGTCTCTCTCTTCTCTCCTCTATGTCCCCGTTTCCATCTTCCCTCCCCCCCCACGCCTACCCTGTTTCTCTCGCCCGTTTCTCTCCCTCCCATCTTTCTCCCGTCTGATTCTATGTTCAGTCTCTCATTTCTGCCCCGGTTTCTCCGCTAACCCCGGTTTTCCTCTTGCCTTCCGTTTACTCTCACACCACACTCTCTCTCTCTCTCTCTCTCTGTCTCTCTCTCTCTCTCTCTCCCTCCCTCCCTCCCTCTCTCTCTCTCTCTCTCTCTCTGTCTCTCTCTCTCACTCTCCCTGTCTCTGTCTCTCTCTCCCTCCCTCGCTCTCTCTCTCTCCTCTCTCTCTCTCCCTCCCTCTCTCTCTCTCTCTCTCTCTCTCCCTCTCTCTCTCACTCTCCCTCTCTCTGTCTCTCTCTCCCTCCCTCGCTCTCTCTCTCTCTCCTCTCTCTCTCCCTCCCTCCCTCCCTCCCTCTCTCTCTCTCTCTCTCTCTCTCTCTCTCTCTCTCTCTCTCTCTCTCTCTCTCTCTCTCTCTCTCTCTCTCTCTCTCTCTCTCTCTCTCTCTCTCTCTCTCTCTCTCTCTCTTTCTCGCTCTCTCTCTTTCTCTCTCTCTCTCTGTCCCCCACCAAGGTTATCTTTCACACCCAGTCTCCCTTCCTGCCTGTTTCTGGTGCGGGGGTGGGTCAAGTGGTCTCAGCCGCTTCTTCGGGGTTAGCAAGAGTAGCCAACGTTGTACTTAAACGTAGGTTTAATGGTCGGAGTATCCTGCTGTACGTTATGAACTCCAGGTGTTGTAGGTGTGCACCACCAGCGAATTGCTCGCAGTCGGAGATAATGAAGGAGCTGCGCAAACTGTTGCCCAAGTCGATGGAGGCTGACAGTTAACTAGCGAGTCGCCGTCACGGCCGATTTTCTTGTTAATCGGGTACACTGCAAGCTTGATTCGTTGATTTATTGGATGCGATTCGCGGGTGGATGGATGAGGACGAATCCTCCGTCGTAACGCGGACTAGCCTGAACCGACGCTCTATACAGCCTGAGTGAGGGTACTTAGCCTTCGCGCTTCACCGGGGACTGTGGCACGGAGTCCAGAGCAGAGCCGGAGCTGGCTTCTCAGGGGTTCACTCGGCAGAAGACAAGCTGTGTTGTGGCCGCCCGCTGATTATTTAGATAGATAGATAGATACTTTATTCATCCCCATGGGGAAATTCAACTTTTTTTCCAATGTCCCATACACTTGTTGTAGCAAAACTAATTACATACAATACTTAACTCAGTAAAAAAAATATGATATGCATCTAAATCACTATCTCAAAAAGCATTAATAATAGCTTTTAAAAAGTTCTTAAGTCCTGGCGGTAGAATTGTAAAGCCTAATGGCATTGGGGAGTATTGACCTCTTCATCCTGTCTGAGGAGCATTGCATCGATAGTAACCTGTCGCTGAAACTGCTTCTCTGTCTCTGGATGGTGCTATGTAGAGGATGTTCAGAGTTATCCATAATTGACCGTAGCCTACTCAGCGCCCTTCGCTCAGCTACCGATGTTAAACTCTCCAGTACTTTGCCCACGACAGAGCCCGCCTTCCTTACCAGCTTATTAAGACGTGAGGCATCCCTCTTCTTAATGCTTCCTCCCCAACACGCCACCACAAAGAAGAGGGTGCTCTCCACAACTGACCTATAGAACATCTTCAGCATCTCACTACAGACATTGAATGACGCCAACCTTCTTAGGAAGTACAGTCGACTCTGTGCCTTCCTGCACAAGGCATCTGTGTTTGCAGTCCAGTCTAGCTTCTCGTCTAACTGTACTCCCAGATACTTGTAGGTCTTAACTTGCTCCACACATTCTCCATTAATGATCACTGGCTCCATATGAGGCCTAGATCTCCTAAAGTCCACCACCATCTCCTTGGTCTTGGTGATATTGAGACGCAGGTATTTAGCGGCATTCAATAGACTAGGGCCTCGACCTGTGAGTCCGGTTGCTGTTCAGCCGCCGGGTATGAGGTGCTCGAGCTACATACCGGCGTAGCGCAACTGCGGCGACTGGACATTTAAAATGGACTGAGGACTCTGGACTATGTACATATATATTTGTCTGGTTGTATTTTGTATTTGTGAGGACTGGGCTTCAAAGCCAGCAATTCGTCTAGCGACAGTCAGTAGACAGATCTCCCAGTGGCCACCCATTTTAATTCTACTTCCCATTCCAGCCACCCATTTTAATTCTACTTCCCATTCCAGCCACCCATTTTAATTCCACTTCCCATTACAGCCACCCATTTTAATTCCACTTCCCATTCCAGCCACCCATTTTAATTCTACTTCCCATTCCAGCCACCCATTTTAATTCCACTTCCATTTCCCATTACGATATGTCCATCCATGTCCTCCTGCACTGTCGTGATGAGAGCACACTTAGATGGAGGGACAAATAAGTGGGAAGTTGAATGGTTGTGAAGCGTTTAAAATCCAACAAAAGACAAATGAAAATGCTATTCGGAGGTGATTGATTAAATGTGAGAGTAAACTAGCCGACAACAGAAAGCAGGATACCGGAATTTTTTTTCAGTTATATAAAGAGTAAAAGGAAGGTAGAGCCGGTCCTTGATTAAGACTTTACTTCAGTCTTCACCAGTGAGAGGGATCTTGACGTTTGGAGATTATCTGAAAACGGCCTGGTGTGCAGCGAGATCATGTCGCAGTTATTAGAGAGGACGCTGAATCTTTTGAGAAATATTAGGACAAATAGTTCGTCAGGCGTTGCCGGGATATACCCCAGGTTAACGCGGGAAGCAGGGGATGAGATGCTGCACCCTTGGCGATGCTCTTTGCGTTATCACTGGCCGCAGAAGGAGCGTCAGAGTAGAGCTTGGAAAATATCATTCCTTTGTTGAAGAAAGGCTGTAGAGATAACTCTCAAAATTACAGTTCAATGAATCTTTTTGCAATGGCGGGCAAAATATTGGAGAACATTCTAGAGCCAGGATTTAAGATAATTCAGCGAAGCGTATCCTGATCTGGGATATCACTGTGGATTTGTGAGGGACGTATTATGTCTCCCGAGCCTTATTGAATTCTATGATGATGTGACAAAGCACATTGGTAAAGGTAGAGGTGTTGATCTGGTGCAGATTGATTTAGATAAAACATTTGAGACGGTTCACCATTGTAGGCTTCTTCAGAGAGTCAGTAGGTATAATGCACTGGGAAAGTTGGTCGGTGAACTCAGAATTGAATTGCCCGTGGAAGGCAGAAGATAGTAGTACATGGAGCGTTTTCTCCTTGGAGTATGGTGACCATCCGTGTCCTACAGGAATCCCCTGCTTTTAGTGTTTTGTTTTAATAAATGAGAGGAAGAGCAAGGGAGACGTTAGCAAGTTTTCAGATGATGAGGAGGTTGGAGGGGTTGTGGATAGTGAGGAAGATTGTCGTTGGGTACAACAGAACATTGACAGGTTACAGAACAGCGCTGACAAGTGACAGATGGAATTCATCTCTGATAACCCTGCCGATTCCCATGACTGTCATGACTGGATCTCTTCTCACCCAGTCTCCTGTGAAAATGTTATTCCGCTTTGTCAGTTCCTTCGTCTCCGCCTCACTGTCCCCATGATGACGCTTTAATTTTTCCTCCCCCAGGACACCAGAGATGCATTTCTTCTTCAAATAACCGGGATTCCGTTCCGTCACTGTTGACGCTGCGCTCCCACGCGTCTCCACCATTTCCAGAACGTCTGCGCTCGCCCCATTTCCCCGCCGTTTCAGCAGTGATAGAGATCACCTTGTCCTTACTTACCACCCCACGAGCCTCTGCATCTAACACATCATCTTCCACAATATCTGCCATTTCAATAGGGATCCTTCCACCAAACATGTCCCTACCTCCCTCCTCTCTCCGCTTGTGGCGGGAACATTTCCGTCCGTGATGCCCTTGTCCATTTGTTCCACCCCATAAATCTCCCTGCTTGCACCAATCACCGAGTGGCCAAAATGCTACAGCTGCTCATTCCCCTCCTTCATCACCTCCATTCAGGCCGCAAGGTGTCCTTCCAGGTGAGGCAGAGAATCATTGCGGATCTGCTGGGGTGTCTATTGATTGTGGTGCTGCGTGTGCGGCCTCCTTCAGGTTGGTGGAGTGCGTCGCAAATTGGCGGAAAAAGGGATGGACCTTCACGGTAGTCAAACAATTTAATTCCGATTCCAATTCCTGTTCAGATATGTTGGTCTATGACCTCCTCTTGTGCCTCGGGGTGGAGGAGTAAGAACTAATCTTTCGTCTGAGTAGCCTGATGGCATGTATATCGATTTCGCCTTCCGGTTTAAAAACAATCCCTGAACCTTCCCTCTTCTTCGATACACCACTCTGTCCTTTTACCTTTTTTCATCTATTTATCACCTTCCCCTGCCCCCTTCCCATTCCATGTCTCCTATGGTTCACCCTCCTCTCTTAACAGCATCCTTCATCTCCAGTTCTTTATTGTTCCAACCAAACTGGCTTCACCTGTTACATCCTAGCTATGCTCCTTCCCGTCCCTTCACCTTTTTACTCTGGCCTCTTCCGCCTACTTTCCAGTCCATAAGAAAACTCTCGGCCTGAAACGCCGACAGTTTTATTTTCATATCTAGACGTGCTGCCTGACTTGTTGAGTTCCTCCAGCATTTTGTGTGTCTTGTTTCACTTATGGCTGATCAGTTCATCAAAATGAAGGTATCGCCTTCTCACAATAACAATTAACCCGGTATCAATCTCTACATTCAAAAAACAAAATGATTTGCCTGGTTGATTAGAACCGATGGGATAATGGTGGTTGAAAGCCGAAATGTAATCAACAAACAACAGCCTGACCTATGCTGTTGTGAATGTGCTCTATCGACTGGAGAGCCTGTTGTAGCGGTAAACAAATGTCAGCAGGCCCTTGTATTTGCTCGGGCAGTAATTAATTCTGGGTATGGGAACCTCCGGAAAACTGGACTTCCGTTACCGGTACATCCAACATCTCTGGCCGTCGCTGCCTTTTAACGCGCCAGTCCTGTTGCCGTAGTTCATTTGAAAACAAGCCTTGTTCTGCTCGTGCATTGCTTTTACATTTAGCCTGTTAAAGAGTTGAATCTTAATTTCAGTGACAATAAAGCATTAAAACAAACGGATACGGAAAATTTCCTTTTCATTGTCATATGGGGACAGCAGGCTGGACCCAAGTGCAGGAAGCAGGCACTGAAGTACTAGGGGCAGGGTGGGAACAACTGAACGATAGACAAGATGTGGAGACCGTGGTGTGCGTGAGGGACGTGGCGTCAAGGTGATTCTGGGGTTCAGAGCGAGTCTTAGAGTTCAGGCAGGATGATCCCGGAGTTCAGACAAGGAGGATCCCAGGGTTCAGGCAAGGAGGATCCCGGAGTTCAGGCAAGGAGGATCCCGGAGTTCAGGCAGGAGGATCCCAGAGTTCAGGGAGGAGGATCCCGGGGTTCAGGCAAGGAGGATCCCAAAGTTCAGGCAAGGAGGATCCCGGAGTTCCGGCAAGGAGGATCCCAGGGTTCAGGCAGGAGGATCCCGGAGTTCAGGCAAGGAGGATCCCGGAGTTCAGGCAAGGAGGATCCCGGAGTTCAGGCAAGGAGGATCCCAGGGTTCAGGCAAGGAGGATCCCAGGGTTCAGGCAAGGAGGATCCCGGAGTTCAGGCAAGGAGGATCCCAGAGTTCAGGCAAGGAGGATCCCGGAGTTCAGGCAAGGAGGATCCCGGAGCTCAGGCAAGGAGGATCCCAGGGTTCAGGCAAGGAGGATCCCGGAGTTCAGGCAAGGAGGATCCCGGAGTTCAGGCAGGAGGATCCCAGAGTTCAGGGAGGAGGATCCCAAAGTTCAGGCAAGGAGGATCCCAAAGTTCAGGCAAGGAGGATCCCGGAGTTCAGGCAAGGAGGATCCCGGAGTTCAGGCAAGGAGGATCCCGGAATTCAGGCAGGAGGATCCCAAAGTTCAGGCAAGGAGGATCCCGAGGATTAGGCAAGGAGGATCCCAAAGTTCAGGCAAGGAGGATCCCGGAGTTCCGGCAAGGAGGATCCCAGAGTTCAGGCAGGTGGATCCCGGAGTTCAGGCAAGGAGCATCCCGGAGTTCAGGCAAGGAACTTCCCGGAGTTCAGGCAAGGAACTTCCCGGAGTTCAGGCAAGGAGCATCCCAGAGTTCAGGCAAGGAGCATCCCAGAGTTCAGGCAAGGAGCATCCCAGAGTTCAGGCAAGGAGGATCCCAGAGTTCAGGCAAGGAGGATCCCAGGGTTCAGGCAAGGAGGATCCCAGGGTTCAGGCAAGGAGGATCCCAGAGTTCAGGCAGGAGGATCCCGGAGTTCAGGCAAGGAGGATCCCGGAGTTCAGGCAAGGAGGATCCCAGGGTTCAGGCAAGGAAGGATCCCGGAGTTCAGGCAAGGAGGATCCCGGAGTTCAGGCAAGGAGGATCCCGTAGTTCAGGCAAGGAGGATCCCGGAGTTCAGGCAATGAGCATCCCGGAGTTCAGGCAAGGAGCATCCCGGAGTTCAGGCAAGGAGGATCCCGGAGTTCAGGCAAGGAGCATCCCGGAGTTCAGGCAAGGAGCATCCCGGAGTTCAGGCAAGGAGCATCCCGGAGTTCAGGCAAGGAGGATCCCAGGGTTCAGGCAAGGAGGATCCCAGGGTTCAGGCAAGGAGGATCCCAGGGTTCAGGCAGGAGGATCCCGGAGTTCAGGCAAGGAGGATCCCAGAGTTCAGGCAAGGAGGATCCCGGAGTTCAGGCAAGGAGGATCCCAGGGTTCAGGCAAGGAGGATCCCAGGGTTCAGGCAAGGAGGATCCCGGAGTTCAGGCAAGGAGGATCCCGGAGTTCAGGCAGGAGGATCCCAGAGTTCAGGGAGGAGGATCCCGGGGTTCAGGCAAGGAGGATCCCAAAGTTCAGGCAAGGAGGATCCCGGAGTTCCGGCAAGGAGGATCCCAGGGTTCAGGCAGGAGGATCCCGGAGTTCAGGCAAGGAGGATCCCGGAGTTCAGGCAAGGAGGATCCCGGAGTTCAGGCAAGGAGGATCCCAGGGTTCAGGCAAGGAGAATCCCAGGGTTCAGGCAAGGAGGATCCCGGAGTTCAGGCAAGGAGGATCCCAGAGTTCAGGCAAGGAGGATCCCGGAGTTCAGGCAAGGAGGATCCCGGAGCTCAGGCAAGGAGGATCCCAGGGTTCAGGCAAGGAGGATCCCAGAGTTCAGGCAAGGAGGATCCCGGAGTTCAGGCAGGAGGATCCCAGAGTTCAGGGAGGAGGATCCCAAAGTTCAGGCAAGGAGGATCCCGGAGTTCAGGCAAGGAGGATCCCGGAGTTCAGGCAAGGAGGATCCCGGAGTTCAGGCAAGGAGGATCCCGGAATTCAGGCAGGAGGATCCCAAAGTTCAGGCAAGGAGGATCCCGGGGTTTAGGCAAGGAGGATCCCAAAGTTCAGGCAAGGAGGATCCCGGAGTTCAGGCAGGAGGATCCCAGAGTTCAGGCAGGAGGATCCCGGAGTTCAGGCAAGGGGGATCCCGGAGTTCAGGCAAGGAGGATCCCAGGGTTCAGGCAAGGAAGGATCCCGGAGTTCAGGGAAGGAGGATCCCGGAGTTCAGGCAAGGAGGATCCCGGAGTTCAGGCAAGGAGGATCCCGTAGTTCAGGCAAGGAGGATCCCGGAGTTCAGGCAATGAGCATCCCGGAGTTCAGGCAAGGAGCATTCCGGAGTTCAGGCAAGGAGCATCCCGGAGTTCAGGCAAGGAGCATCCCGGAGTTCAGGCAAGGAGCATCCCGGAGTTCAGGCAAGGAGCATCCCGGAGTTCAGGCAAGGAGGATCCCAGGGTTCAGGCAAGGAGGATCCCAGGGTTCAGGCAAGGAGGATCCCAGGGTTCAGGCAGGAGGATCCCGGAGTTCAGGCAAGGAGGATCCCGGAGTTCAGGCAAGGAGGATCCCGGAGTTCAGGCAAGGAGGATCCCAGGGTTCAGGCAAGGAGGATCCCAGGGTTCAGGCAAGGAGGATCCCGGAGTTCAGGCAAGGGGGATCCCAGAGTTCAGGCAAGGAGGATCCCGGAGTTCAGGCAAGGAGGATCCCGGAGTTCAGGCAAGGAGGATCCCAGGGTTCAGGCAAGGAGGATCCCAGGGTTCAGGCAAGGAAGATCCCGGAGTTCAGGCAAGGAGGATCCCGGAGTTCAGGCAGGAGGATCCCAGAGTTCAGGGAGGAGGATCCCAAAGTTCAGGCAAGGAGGATCCCAAAGTTCAGGCAAGGAGGATCCCGGAGTTCAGGCAAGGAGGATCCCGGAGTTCAGGCAAGGAGGATCCCGGAATTCAGGCAGGAGGATCCCAAAGTTCAGGCAAGGAGGATCCCGGGGTTTAGGCAGGGAGGATCCCAAAGTTCAGGCAAGGAGGATCCCGGAGTTCCGGCAAGGAGGATCCCAGAGTTCAGGCAGGTGGATCCCGGAGTTCAGGCAAGGAGGATCCCGGAGTTCAGGCAAGGAGCATCCCGGAGTTCAGGCAAGGAGCATCCCGGAGTTCAGGCAAGGAGCATCCCGGAGTTCAGGCAAGGAGCATCCCAGAGTTCAGGCAAGGAGGATCCCAGAGTTCAGGCAAGGAGGATCCCAGGGTTCAGGCAAGGAGGATCCCAGAGTTCAGGCAGGAGGATCCCGGAGTTCAGGCAAGGAGGATCCCGGAGTTCAGGCAAGGAGGATCCCGGAGTTCAGGCAAGGAGCATCCCGGAGTTCAGGCAAGGAGCATCCCGGAGTTCAGGCAAGGAGGATCCCAGGGTTCAGGCAAGGAAGGATCCCGGAGTTCAGGCAAGGAGGATCCCGGAGTTCAGGCAAGGAGGATCCCGTAGTTCAGGCAAGGAGGATCCCGGAGTTCAGGCAAGGAGCATCCCGGAGTTCAGGCAAGGAGGATCCCGGAGTTCAGGCAAGGAGCATCCCGGAGTTCAGGCAAGGAGCATCCCGGAGTTCAGGCAAGGAGCATCCCGGAGTTCAAGCAAGGAGGATCCCAGGGTTCAGGCAAGGAGGATCCCAGGGTTCAGGCAAGGAGGATCCCAGAGTTCAGGCAAGGAGGATCCCAGAGTTCAGGCAGGTGGATCCCGGAGTTCAGGCAAGGAGGATCCCGGAGTTCAGGCAAGGAGGATCCCGGAGTTCAGGCAAGGAAGGATCTTGGAATTCAGGCAGGGTCTAGAAGTTCACTGGGCGGCCGATTAACTCCTGGGCAGAGCCCGAACCTCCCAGGCAGGAATACGGAGGCCTGGGCAGGTGACGGGACACCTGGGCAGGTTGCGGGGCACAACCCCGTCGAAGGAGAGGGATAGGAAAGTGGCAGAGTCCCCGGCCGGGCAACGGCAGTCAGGCCAGGCTTGCCCGACGGAGGCAAGGGATAGGAAGGGAACTTGGTCCGGGGTGACTGCCAGACTTACTCGAAGAACTCGTCTTTAACGATGGGTACTCCAAGCCAGGGCGATCCGGAGGAACAGGATAAGCAGGACGACCAGGGTAAGCAGGATAAACAGGATCAGAAGGACGACCCCTCAACTCCACTCAGACCCAGAGCCCCCTATATACACTGCCAGCCAATGGGCATCAGGTGCGCCTCCTTGAGCCCCAGCAAGCCACGATGATCCACAGGTGTGTCTAATTGGGCTCAAGGGTGAAAGGAGGGACGGCTACAGGTCCCGGTGTCTGGAGTCCGCGGACCGGATCAAGACCCGGAACGCGGGCTCCGGACCGGACCATAACATTCATATAATGTGTTAGATTGCCCACCAGTGCCTGGAACGATGATCGGGCTGCTGATGGGACTCAGTGAATCAGGCAGCGATTCCGGAGGGAAATGGGCAGCTAAGATTTGCGGGTGGAAGTCCTGCGTTAGACTGGGCGTTAAAGGATCGGTGTAAGGAGTTGGAGCAAGGGCGGGCAGGTAAGTAGCGTTGAGCAAGATGGGGGAGTGTCGGGCGTATGAGTTATCAGAGGCTTATGGAGATGCAGCTGGAGGAATGTGGAGCACAGGCCTGTACACGAGAAGCAGGGAGGGTAGATCGGAACAGTGGTGTGAGGGAGGGTAGTGGCAGGAATATGTCGTTTGCTGGGCAGAGGGAGAGCATTGGGGAAGCGTAGGAAACAATGTGATGAGGTCTGGCTTTGCTCTAGAGGTTACTTAGTAGGTGAGACCACAACACCATGAACAACTGAGCAGAATTAGGACATTCCGCCCATAGAATCCGCGATTAGGCTGGGGAGAAAAACCAGGTTGGATTCTGGGTGATGCGGATCGATGGCTGGAAGGGCCCCTGTTCTACGCTACAACTCTAAACAGGCTTCATAAAAGAACGTCCCTTCTCCCTGTCGCCATTGAAACCCTGACAAGTCTAGAAAATATCAGAATCCGCATTAAAAATACTCAATGATTTGTCCTCGACGGCTGTCTGTGCCAATTAATTCCACATATTCGCCATGCTTTTGCTCAGGAAATGCCTCCTCGTCGCTGTTCTAAAGAGAGCTGATGTATTCCGAGGGTGTGGACTCTGGGCTACATTCCCCCTCTGTAATAAACGTCCGCTTTATCTAGATCTATCAATGTTCGATCGGTTTCATAGAGAATCCTTGTCATTCTTCTGACCTGCAGTGAGTACAGGCGCAGAGCCATCAAACTCTCCTCGTACGTTAACCCCTTTATTCCAGGGATCATCCTCGTAAACATCCTCTGGATAGTCTGAAATGATAACACGTCGTTTCCCGGAAAAGAAAGAGGTTCAACCCTGTTTACAATACTCCAGCTTAGCTATTTCAAATACTTTATGATGCCTCGGCGTTACATCCTTGATTTTATATCGGAGTCCTCTTGAAATAAACACCAACAGCGTTTTTGCCTTCAATACCACTGACAGCACCTACAAGGCGATCTTCTGAGAATCTTGAAGGAAAACTCCTGTGTCGTTTGCACCTCCGATTTCTGAATTTATTTCCTACTTAGAACTTAGTCTGCTATGTTATTCCTTCTACCACATTGCGTGACCATGCTCTTTGCAACACTGTATCCCATTTGCATTTATTTGCCCAATCTACAAGCCCTTCCGGGTTCCTCTGCAAACGTCCTGCTTCATCAGCAATAGCAACCCCTCCACCTAACATTTTATTGCCGGTACATTTGGGCTCGAATTCATCATTTTCTTTAACCATGGCAAAATTCAGCCTATTTATCATGTGCCTCTGTGTACCCGACACAGCATTCTTGTGATGGAGAACCACATATTTCCAGCCACTGAGGGCAGGCTACTTTCTCTATAATGTCCGGTACTTTGACCATTTCTCTTCTTTAAGACTGCAATAGATTCATTTTCGCTGTTTTCTACTCATCCGGACTATTTCAAAATACCGCAATTACCGCCAAAATCTAACATCACTTCTTTCAGTCCCCCCAAGCACCTTCTCCTTAGTAATAGAAATGACGCTCATTTCGATCCCGTGACAATCCTGAACTTGTGGCTTGTGGCCTTCACAGTGGGGGGGTGATAGGAATTATTGAGTTCGCCCGCCATTCAGAGGGAAGATAGATTACCGTGGCCATTGCATTGGTGGGCGTGCGGAGGAAGCCCAGATTGTGAATAGAATGGTTGGATTATTAATCGAGGGTTGAGGGAGCGGCCGCAGGGATTATACCGGAAACAGCGTGGAGACGCCTTTGTGGGATTACATTAGATGGATTATACGGGGTAACCGGATAAAGGGGAGTTTGGAATTCTATCTGTTTGGTTGTTCATCGCCATCTGGTGTCAGGATGTGGCATCATATATGATGCGGTATTAATCTATGTACCAGAGAAGGGAGAGTGGGATTGGACGGCGAAATTAATCGGTTTTCGAAAGGAGGGCTGAGTGTGATGATTAATGAGTGTATGGAGGGAAGGGATGTTAGAGAACGGGAGATAATGATCGGACTGTGGAGGGAGGACCGAATGGATTTGTAATAATGGTGTAGTAATGGTTGTGTAGAGGGAGGAGAGATTGGCATTAGACTGTGCATATTGATGATTGAATGGAGGGAGGAAAGAGACAAGACGGGGAATTGAGTGGTCATTGATGCGAGGGCAGATTCACTTCTGTTCCTCAGCAGATCAAAAAATATCTATGGCAATGAATAAACAGCCAGCGTTTCGGGCCGTGGCATTCCCGTTACAGTCTCTCACCTGATACTGTCCATTTTGAAACAACTAAAACACGGAAAATCCTGAAGCAATCCTTGCGCTTGTGACAGTCGAGTTGAGTTTCTGTGATAGTTTGATAGCTTCAACCAATGTCACAATTAAACCAGCAGCAATGAATGTTTGTATTGCTACCTACCTGAATTGTATGACGTCAGCAATCTTCTACCAATTCTGAAATTTCAGGATGACCAGGCATATGATAGTCTGAATTCATAACATATTTGCCAAAACCTTTCTTTTTAAAACGGGTTTATTTGAAAACTCCGCTGAATTGACATTAGACGCGGGCGTTATCTACACAGGTGGCCATTTAATGTAAACACATACTTCATTCCATTCCTCAGCTCTTCTCTGAATTTCCTCTGTGTCAGTGTATAGATACAGGTATTGGTACACATGCTGAGAAATTGCAACATGAACCCAAATTGCTGTAGGATGTATACCGGGGAACTCAAATATCTGTCCTGGTAAAAATAATTTTGCGTTTGCCATTTTAGGGAATGGGCTACATAGGGCATCCAAAATAATATGAAATTAGCTGATATAGGAAATAACAAAATCATCGATTTTCTGCGTTTTTCCACCTCGGCATCTTTCTGATTATCGTTGCTGCGCCGAAGCCTTCTACGGACTCTACTTGCCACAACGATATGCCTTACGGTTAACCCGTTAAACACTAGTATTAAGCCAATTGGCAGCAATGGTGTTAAAATACTGTCGAGTAATTCGTATCCTCTCCACACGGGGGATGTAACGTATTCATATGTGCCGGCGCACCGCCACGGCGTGTTGTCAATGATGACGTAAGGTTCAATGGCAAAGTAGAACGGGACACATTTCACGCAAATCACTATAACCGCGGTCACGATAACCACCGTTGCAGTTCTCTCGGTGCAGTATCTTTCCCGAAGCTTTTGGCAACATATTGCGATGAAGCGATCGAAGGTAAAACTGACGGTAAACCAAACAGAACAGTCCCGTGTCATAGCCACAAATACAAGTGTCAGAGCGCACAGAGGAGTGATGAGCAGGGATCTGGAATAAATGTGAATATTGTTGGTCTGTTCCACTAAAGCAAAAACGATAACCACCATCAGATCCACTGTTGCCATTCCAACCAGGTAACGGGTGATGCATTTGGAGAGTCCGCATTTTCCCCGAGAGAGGATCACAATCGCCGTTAAATTAACTGCAAGAATATGAAAAAAAAGAAATATCGTCAGCGACAACTCTCTGAATACCCCATTCTGTCGATGCCATGAGGGTATGGTTTAGCTGCAACTGATTAAATGGCCCCACCCACCCCATTACTCCGTTGCTATGCAGGGTATGGTCAGTTTGGAAGTGGAAAACGGGAATCCAATGTGTTCGGTCTCGGTCGCTGCACTCCGGCTGGAGGACAATGACGGATGTGAGTGTCAGTGGATTGGCGACATTCCCACAGTTTAGAGCGAGGCATCCGAGTTCCATGACTCACGGACCGGTGAGCAGTCAATGGCTCCTGTAAACATCACCGTTTCAATTATTAGAGGTGAAATAGCTGAAGGGATTGTTTGTAGCGGTTACAAATGGAATCAAGGAGATATAAAGCACGAGTTCTCATTTACAGTCTTACAGAAAAACAGACCTACGTGTCGGAAATAGACTGGACCGTCATTTAAATAATCTGCCACGTTGTTATCAGGTCGAAGTGTCTGCACTGATAGAGACTCGGACCAGCATCACTTCAGAAAGCTTAGCGAGGTGAAATTATGAAGCAATGACAATTTAATTGACAAAAGAAAAATGGAAATAAAACCATTAGATGCCTGAATCCTCCATTCAGGAAACACTTTTCAACCGATGGTAGCATCTGTGCGTGGTAACAGTACGAATACGGCAGCAGAGAAGCAGGGAAACGAAGGCACCATACACAAAGTAACCAGCTCCGGCAGCTTACCGAGGACACCAACCGCTACAAGTGTGGGATAGAAAACGGCCGCGATGTTGTAAATCGCCGGATATCCCATATTCGTTCAGAAACACCGTTCAGTTGTACGGAACGTTTCAGCTGCTCAGATGGACTGGGGATCGGTTCAGCAAACTTTTATTGAGGAGAGAGCAATTCCACTGAGGCAATTAGCGTGGCGATCACGTCAGGGACATTAGTGACAACCTACTGCACAAACAATTACATTAAACTATTTTTACTCACTCTGTCACCGTGCCATGAATTTGTCTCCTCAAGGGATATTGCAATCTATTTACTTTAAAACAAAATGTAATGTGATTGTTGCAAGTTTAATTTCCATGACACCTGACCTCACCTATTCAAAGTGGGCATAGTTGTCTCAGTATTGTTTCTAACATACGCGTTCATAATGGAGTTGATTTATTTTGTAGCATTCAACGGAGCACATTTGCTTCTAAAACAGAGGGGAGGTGTTTGGTCTGGCAGGTGAATTGGAGAACACTTCTTTATTAAAGGGGAACATTCGTTCATTCCCGTCATTCGTTCCTTCCAGTCATTCCAGGCGGTGCAAGTGATGGAAATCACAGAGACAGCTGACATGTTTTACAAGAAAATGCACTGCACATATTCCTACAAACACTTTAAAAGATCCACGGCAATATTCCAGAGACCTTTGATCAAAAAGGGAGCGTCTCTTCGGGAGATTAGCGAGGGCAGTGGACAGTTTGAAGAACAATGTATTCCAGCGCACACATGGGCCGTTTGGCAGGAACCTGATCTCTGCCAGTGAATGACCTGACCACCCCGCACCCGTGACGTGCAATGCAGTCTATTTAACTTTAAAGATATTCTCAAACCTCCCACAATTCTACCACTATTTCTCCATCCACTCTCTCTTTGAACAAAAGTCTCAAGTGAAATCTGTGAACTATCCGCAGGTTCTCAGGATGTTCTCCGATTAAGTTGCGCTTTTTCTTAACTCCTGATTTACTGTCAGGTATATTGCCTTTCGAGCGTCACTATGAGCATGTGCAGAACAGCGGATGTGTTCAAGCTCACCTGTCAATCACACTTCCTTCTGCTCCTGCAGTGCACCGCTCCGTGCCGATTGTGGTTCTCGTACCGAGGAGCGGCCCTCAGTTTATTGGAGACGGTGTCAGCACTTAGTTGCCATTGTGGAACCAGTAGAATTGTGCGGCCTTCGGTTGACTCGAGAAAGTATCACCTTGAAATTCATCCTTCCAAAGTGAATCACTGCGTAACGTTCCGGGTTGAACTCCACCTGTAACTTCTCAGCGCTGCTCTGCGTCCTGTCACTGTCCTGTTGTAAACTGTGACTATCTTCTATACCATCCATAATTTCACCAACCTCCACATCATTGCAAATACAATAAACCACCCTTCCTCATCCTCTTCCAAATCATTCATAAAAACACATAAAGCCGAGGGTCTCAGAAGAGATTTCTGCAAGAATCCGCTGGTCACCGACATCCAGGGAGAAAACACTTCATCTACAACTATCATCTGTCTTATGTGGGCGTCAGTCTGATTCCGCCAGCCAACTTTCCCTGGATACCAAACTTTCTGACGTTATGAATGGTCCTACCATGTCTAACCTTAACGCCTTGTTAAAATCCATTCATATCAGATCAATTATCGCCCACTTTATTTCCAGAAGACCACGCAACAAACACGTTCTCCCATCTTTTTTCTCTCTTTTATAGTTTCCGCCTTGACATTCGGCAAGTGGAAAGATGTGACCTATCCTCATCCTCCGGGTACGAACTGGAAGTGGTTGCCTGAAACATAACTCTAAGAGGACCATCTCATCTCGGTCCAGGGCATCACATTGACAATATGTTTTCTAGAACTCAGCTACTAAATGACATTGACTGTCTCCAAGGGGTTTGAATTGGTTAATATGATACCAACCCAACTTATTTGGAACAGTCTGAATTCGATATACTGGTGGACTGGCTCTGTCAGCGATATCACATGTCCCTACAAATCGCGAAGCTGTAAAGGGGCTTGGCTGATGGAAAGACATTATAACCATCTGTCCGATTTCCAACTCTCGCAGTTTTGTTCGCACCTCATAATAAGCGTTGCTCTGCTGATCCTTTCGTCTCCTATTATGTGAGGCAACATGAAGGGCCTCCTTAATAGAGTCAATTAATTGCTGCTTGCATTTGTCGTTTCCAATGCCACCATACTCGGTTGATGATAAATCTAGCCCAAACAAAGTTTCTAACCCTTTCATTTTAACTAACATTGTCATTAAAGTTATGTTCATCCATTCAGCAATTGCACTGTATTGTGGCCGACAATGGATACCAGCCTGTGTTTTACCCCAAACAGTTTCATTACATTTTGTGTCATATGTGCGGTGCACCATAACTGATTCTAGAGTGCTTGTCAACCGGCAACGGGTAAAAACTCTCTCAAAAACAAAATCGTGGCTGCAACGACAGCGGTTTTCATTATGTAGATGGGGAAGCCTCTATCCACTTGGTGAAAGCATCCACTATTTCCAGGATATATTCTGGTCCTCCAGAGGATGGAGATGAAAATCCACCAAAACAATGCTCTAAAGCAGGGGTGTCAAACTCATTTTAGGTCACGGGCCGGATTGAGCAAAATGCAGCTTCATGCGGGCCGGATCAGTCGGACGCGTGCGAACGCAGCTTTCGTTGCCTCCGTTTTTTCAGCCTGCTCTCATGTGTCTCAGTCTCTGCTATTACTACAAAGTGTTTCACTTTACAAATTCTGTTTCTTATGAAGAAGACTGCCGAATAAACACTAAAAACCCAGAAAACCTGGTACCTGAATAAACTCAGCATTAGCCATATCATACGTCATAGGCGCTTAGATTACTGGGGCCAGCTTTAATAGTAATTAGATATTATCTTGCGGGCCAAAGATAATTCAACCGCGGGCCGGATTTGGCCCCCGGGCCTTGAGTTTGACATATATGCTCTAAAGTAACACATACTCCTTCTACGGAGCGTATCTTAAAATACTTCTATAGCCAGCTTATCTGGGTTATTACTGGGCACAACACAAACAATTCTTACAATAATGCTGTACATCTCCTTGCAATTTCGGCCACCAACAAAGATTCGACAGCTGTTCCATAGATCTATCTGCTCCTTGATGCCCACAAATGTCATGGTGACAATACATCAGCTGGTTTCTTTCACATTCTGGCAACAAAAATCTGCCATTATTAAGCACAATCCCATTCCGTGCCTGTATCCCTCAATACTCCAAATACTCTTCAGAATCCTCTCCTCTTTGTACCTTTGCTAACTCCTGATCCTTTTGCTGTGTCATGGCTAACTCTATGTATATATGTATGTATAGTTTGGTGGTTTCTCTGTCATGCCTACCTCTGCATGTGGATTCAAACAAGAGGACATGAGTTGAGACTTAGGGGATAAAAATTTAAGTGTAACATGAGGGGGTATTTCTTTACTCAGAGAGTTGTAGCTGTCTGGAATGATCTTCCTGTAGAAATGGTAGAGGCAGGTTCGGTATTCTCATTTCAAGCAAAATTGGATAGGTATATGGAGAGAAAAGGAATGGAGGGTTATGGGCTGAGTGCGGGTCAGTGGGTCTAGGTGAGAGTAAGCGTTCGGCACGGACTAGAAGGTCCAAGATGGCCTGTTTCTGTGCTGTAATTGTTATATGGTTATATTGTGTACATCTCCTCGCAATTTCGGCCATCAACACAGATTCGACAGCTGTTGCTTTGTTCTATCTGTTGCTTGACGTTCACAAATGTCATGGTGACAATACATCATTTGGTTTCTTTCACAATCTGGAAACAAAAATCTACCATTATTAAGTACAATCCCATTCCGTGCCTGTATCCCTCGATACTCCATATACTTTTCAGAATCCTCTCCTCTTTGTGCCTTTGCAAACTGCTGATCCTGTTGTTGTGTCATGACTAACAGTATGTATATATACAGTTTGGTGGTTTCTCTGCCATCCCTACCTCTACATGTGGATTCCAGTTTACCACCCAAATTGATTCTAGTTTGGCGAACTCACCAGCCTTCCTGCTCCCTTCCGGGGATGTCTTTAACTGAGGTCTCTCCTTTTTCATCCATTCGTGTTTCCTTTTGCCTTCTCAAATATTTATTTCAACAAGGGAGCTGATGGTAAAGGTTTGCTGTCTATTGAGATGTGAACTCTAGATTCCCATAAAGGTAAATATTCAGTCAAAGCACATGCGCATGCACTGAATGAAGTGAGATGGGTCATGCACATTCATCAGAGTTTAGTCTCATTCGGTATCTTGCACAGCGCAGAGGTAGTGAGTCACAGGGCTTGTTCCTGTTCTCTGCTGTTCAATGATTTCAACATGTCCAGGTGATGTGTTCACACTGTAATGTCAATCTATTCATCATCCGTTGTCCATTCACCTTAATTCTTCTCTTTCTTCTGCACTGATGAGTGTAATATAGAACACGGTGTCTTGCAACACAGGCGCAAACTCTACCGCCCACCAGGTCCCTGATGATCGGAACATACCCGGCTGTGCTGTGACATAAGCAGTGACGCCAATTTCTCAGGATCTCATCAATAAACCGGATGCTGCAATATGGAGCTTTGGATTATTCCAAATGACAAATCTGAGCTTCCGTCGCATTCCTACTCAGGAACTCTCTCAGTGCTGCCAGGGACCAGGCAGTCACAATTTTATCACTGAAGACTACATGGCATGTTGCAGACCAGTCTGAAGCTGACATAAGAAAATCGAAATGATTATGCTATTATTATGAGTGGTACATAACTTGAATAAATTCCTGCTCTGGTGCACATTGAGGAATATGTGACAGAATCGGGAAACATAAGGCTGCAGAGATACACGGTGAAGGCAACAATTTAGAATTGCTAAGAGAAATGTATTCCTATCAATGCTGCTAGAACATGAAACGCGCTGCCTCGGTGGGATTTATTCCAAACAATTAACAATTTAACTACGTGTTTATTTAAATTAATTAGAATGATTATTTTGTTTATTCTCATTTAAATTTGCAGAACAGCAAGTTACAGATCAGGTGCTGTTCGAATGGCTCTATGTGGTGGGCAAGGTGTTGCAGGCAGGAAGATGCCGGGCCGAATGTGCTGTTTGTATTCACTCAACGAAGATATAGTAAGAGATTTGAAAGTGGGAGGGGAGGGGGAGATCTGAAATTATAGGAGAAGACAGGAAGGGGAGGGATGAAACTAAGTGCTGGAAAGTTGATTGGCAAAAGGGATACAAAGCTGGTGAGGGAGAGGTTCATGAGACGGGAGGACTAGGGAGAAAGAAAGAAAGAGGGAGGAAAGCACCAGAGGGAGATCTAACCCTAACCACAACCCTAACCCTAACTTTAACCCTAACCCTAATTCTTGTGATACTTCTCTGAATCCTGTCCAATGTCAGTCTATCCTTTACAAACTAAGGAGCCCAGAACTGCACAAAATACTCCATGTATGGTCTCACGAGTGCCTCATAGAACTCAAAGTCGTAACGCTGTTCTTATATTATATACCTCTAGAAATGAATGTCAGCATTGCATTTCCCTACTTCTCCACCGGCTCAACCTGGAGGTTACCCTTTAGGATATCTTGCACAAAGACTTTCAAATCGCATTGCATCTCTGTATTTTGAATTCTCTCCCCATCTAAATAATAGTGTGCACATTTATTTCTTCCACTAAAGTGCATGACCGTGCACTTTCCGAACATTGTCTTTCATTTGCCACTTCTTTTCCCATTACCCTAGCCTCTCTTCAGGCTCTCTGTTTTTTCAACACTACCCGATCTTTGTATCGACTAATTTACCCTCAAATACATTTATTCCATAGTCCAAAACATTGACATACATCATAAAAAGCAGCGGTCCCAACACCGACCCCTGTGGAACTCCACTGGCAACCAGCAGCCAGCCAGAATAGGATCCCTTTATTCCCACCCTTTGTTTTCTGCCGACATGCCAATGCTCCAACCATGTTAGTAACTTCCCTGTAATTCCAAGGGCTGTTATCTCTTTCGTCCACCCTGCTTGTAATTTCCTCAAAGAATTGCAGGTTTGTCAGGCAGGACTTTCGTTTCTGGCAACCATGCTCGCTTTGGCCTATCTTGTCATGTGCCTCCAGGTACTCCGTAATCTCATACCTAACAATCGACTCCAACAACTTCGCAACCACAGATGGCAGCCTAACAGGTCTATAGTTTCCTTTCTGCTGCCTCCCAACCTTCTTAAATAGAGGAGTAATATTAGCAATTTTCCAGATCTCCTTTCATGCCAGAATGTATCAATTTATGAAAGATCGTTGTTAATGCCTCGACAATCTGTCCAGTTACTTCCTTCAGAACCCGAGGGTGCATTCCATCAGGCCCAGGAGCTTTATCCACTCTCAGACCATTACGTTTCCTGAGCACCTTCGCAGTCTTAGTTGTCACTGCACAACTTCACTTCCTTGACAGTCTTGAATGTCCGGTATTCTGCAGGTGCCTTCCACTATGAAAACTGATGCAAAATACGCATTCAGTTCCTCTGCTTTCTCTGCATATCTCATTACAGTATCCCCAGCATCATTCAGTATTGTTTCTATATCGACCCTCGACTCTCTTTGACACTTTATATAATTAAATAAAGCTTTTAGTATCTTATTTGATATTTGCTGCCCGCTTCCTTTCACAATTCATCTCTTCCTTCCTGATGACATTCTCAATTTCCTGCTGCAAGTTTATAAAAGCTACCCATTCCTCTATTTTCCCACTAGCTTTGGCTTCCTTGTATGCCATCTCTTTTGCTGTCACTTTGGCTCTGGCTTCACTTGTCAGACGCGGTAGTATCCTTCATCCCTTTGAAATTTTCTTTTTATTTGGAATATACATGTCTTGCACTTCCGTCATTATTCACGGAAATCCAACCATTGCTGGTCTGCTGTCCTTCCAGCTAATGTCCCTTTTCAGTCGACTTTGGGCAGTTCCCCTCTCATACCATCATAACTTCCTTTATTCCACTGAAATACCGACACATTGGAATTTAGTTTCTCGTTGTCAAATTTCAAAGTGAACTTGATCACATTTTCCAAAGGATATAGGTATATATATATATATATATATATATATATTCTTCTTTTTTTAACATTAATTTCTCTTATCACCTCCGGATCATTACACAACACCCAGTCCGGCATAATCAATCTCTTCGTGGTCTCAAGAGCAAGCTGTTCTAAATAACTATCCCTTAGACATTCTACAAATTCTCTCTCCTGAAGTCCAGTACTGACCTGGTTTTCCCAATCCAGTTTCATGTTAAAATCCCCAACGATTATCATGATATTGTAGCGGTGTGCTACACGCAGCACTGAAATAACGACACGTAGTCAATGAACTGCGGTTACAAAAGAGATATTATTCGAACTTCGCGGCCTCGCTTTAAAGCCTTCCTGATCCCGCCCTCCCCGGGCGCGGATGCTGTAGGGGTCGCGTATTCACAGTCTTATCCCGCGCGCGGGCTTTTCCCCTTGCCGGTGAAGCAGACTTGGCGCCCTTTTGGGACTGGTCTTTATGCCGGCGCGCTGGCTATTTGTGAGCCGGTTGGAGTGCGCTAGGAAGTGGGTCGCCACATAACCCACCCCCCCCAGAATCGGCGATACAGCCCCCAATGCCCACTGTCTGGGCCAGACCCTGTTTGGGTGGTCTGCCTCTGCGACGCGGTGCCGGAAACTCGACCGGTTGCGCCACGTCCACATGGGCCGGTTTGAGTCGGTCCACCGTGAAAACCTCCTCTCTCCCCCCAACGTCCAGCACGGACGTGGACCCGTTGTTTCTGATCACCGTAAACGGCCCCTCGTAGGGCCGTTGTAGCGGTGCCCGATGTCCACCCCTTCGTGCAAACACAAACTTACAGTTCTGCAGGTCTTTGGGCACGCAGGTCGGGTTCTGCCCATGCTGCGAAGTGGGTTTGGGGGCCGCGCAGTCTGCCCAGGACCGCTGCGGGTTCTTCCTCGTGCCCCCTTGGGGCTGGTATGAAATGCCCTGGGACGACCAGGGGTGCGCCGTACACCAACTCGGCCGACGAGGTGTGCAGATCGTCTTTGTGCGCCATCCGGATTCCGAGTAGGACCCAGGGAAGCTCATCCACCCAGTTAGGTCCTCTCAGGCGGGCCATGAGAGCCGACTTCAGGTGACGGTGGAAACGCTCCACCAGCCCGTTCAACTGTGGGTGGTAGGCAGTTGTGTGGTGCAGCTGTGTCCCCAAAAGGCTGGCCATAGCTGACCACAGGCTGGAGGTGAACTGGGCGCCTCTGTCGGAGGTAATGTGGGCCGGTACATCAAAGCGAGATACCTAGGTGGCGATCAGTGCCCGGGCGCAAGATTCGGAGTTGGTGTCGGTGAGCGGGATCGCCTCTGGCCATCTTGTGAACCGGTCCACGATAGTGAAGAGGTGCCGCCCGATGGCGGTCTGTCTCCCAAACCATCCAGGTGCAGTAAGCGGGCAGCCCGCTCGCGCCGTGAGAGTCCGAAAGTCCTTATGAGCAGGGCTTTGAATTCCGTGTATTTGAAGTCCGCTGGGGGAGACTGTACGAACTCCTCAACCTGGGCCGCTGTGTCCTGGTCGAGGGAGCTCACCACGTAGTAGTAACGTGTGTCCTCCGAGGTTATCTGCCGAATGTGGAATTGGGCTTCTGCTTGCTGGAACCATACGTGAGGTCGCAGCGTCCAGAAGCTTGGCAGTTTCAACGAAACTGCATGAACAGATGCGGCGTCGTTCATCTTCGGCCCAAATATCGTTTGGGCCGTCGGGGTCACCAATTGTAGCGGTGTGCTACACGCAGCGCTGAAATAACGACACGGAGTCGATGAACTGCGGTTACCACAGAGATTTTATTCGAACTTCGCGGCCTCGTTTTAAAGCCTTCCTGATCCCGCCCTCCCCGGGCGCGAATGCTGTAGGGGGCACGTATTCACAGTCCTGTCCCGCGCACGGATGCTGTAGGGGGCAGGTATTCACAGTCCTGTCCCGCGCACGGATGCTGTAGGGGGAACGTATTCACAGTCCTGTCCCGCGCGCGGGCGTTTCCCCTTGCTGGTGAAGCAGACTTGGCGCCCTTTTGGGACTGGCCTTTATGCCGGCGCGCTGGCTATTTGTGAGCCGGTTCGAGTCCGCTCGGAAGTGGGTCGCCACAATATTGCCCTTCTGACACGCCTTTTCTATCCCCTCCTGTAATTTGTAATCCACATCCCGGCTGCTGTTTGGAGACCTGTTTACAACTGCCATTCGGGTACTTTTACCCTTGCCATTTCTTAACGCAACCATAGGGACTCTACAGCTTTCGATCCTACGTCATCCTTTCTAATGTTTAATATTGTTTCTTATACACAGGTCCACACCACTGCCTCTGCCTACTAACCTGTCTTCCCAATACACTGAATATCCTTGTACGTTCAGCTCACAATGGCAGCCATTCTTTAACCAAGTTTCAGAGATGGCCACAACGTCATACTTGTAGTAGAATTTCAAGATCCTCCATATTCTTTCTTATGCTGCGTGCATTCAAAGATAACACTTAATTACCAGTATTTGTTCCTTACTGTTTTTACTGCACCACGCCTCTATTGCCCTGTAACTCATTCCACTGGCTGTGATTATGCCTCATTTCCTGCTTGTCCTTTCTGTAATCTTTGTTGCACGCTATAGCTGATTTATTTTTGTTTTTCCCTTTCTCTGCCCTATCGCTCCTGTTTAAACCCTCCCTGGCAGCTCTAATAAACCTGCCCGCTCGGATATTGGACCCCTTTGGGTTCAGGTATAACCCATCCTTTTTGTACAGGGCGGAGCTTCGCCAGAAGAGGCCCTAATGAGCCAGGCATCTGAAGCCCTGCCCCCTACACCAGACTCTCAGTCACTCATTAATATGCATGATCCTGCTATTCTTGCTCTTGTTAGCACGTGGTACGGACAGAAATCCTGAGATAACTACCCTGGAGGTCCTGCTTCCTACCCAACTCCCTGAGTTCTGTCTTCAGGACATCCTCCCTTTTTTACCTATGTCCTTGGTACCATCGTGTATGAAGACTTCTCCCTTCAGAATACTCTGCACGTGATCCGAGATATCTCGTAATCTGGCACCTGGGAGGCAACAGACCATGCGGGTATCTCTATCAAGCTGACAGAAGCTCATGACTGTTTCCCTCACTGTGGGATCCCCAATGACTACTGCATTCTATATCTCCTTCTGTCCCTTCTGCACCGTATGTCAATGATATCGAATATATTGGACGATGCAAATTGCGCTGAAGAAGCCATGAGTCTGTAGAAGGACTAACACAAGAGACTAAAACAGGCAAGTGACGGATGGAGCATAGAGCAGGGAATTGCGTTGCCATGCGCTTTAGTAGAAGGAATAAAGGCGTAGATAATTTCTTTAAACGTGAAGCAAATTCAGAAATGAGAAATGCCAAAGGACCGGGGAGTTGGAAGATTTCCCTTCAGGTGTAATTGCTGACTGAGTCTGTGGTAAGGCAAATGCAATGTGCTTTCTTTCAAGGCAACTAGAATATAACAACATCGATGATTCCTTCTCCTTACAGAGGCTTCATAAGGCATTGATCAGACCGGCTTTGTGCCCCATGTCTAAGAAAGGATGTAGGGACACAGGAGCAGGTCCAGGGGAGTTCACAAGAATGATTCCCACCATGAAAGTTTTAACATATGAGGCGTATATGATAGGTTTGGACCTGTACTGGATTTCTAGACGAATGAAGGGCATCTCACTGAAAACTGTCGAAAGCCGAAAGGCGTTGACAGAGTGGACGTACCGAGAATGCCGCTGACATCGGGGCAGTGTAGAACCAGAGGGCAGAGCCTCGGAAGAGAGGGATATTCCTTTAGAACAGAGTTGAGGAAGAATTTATTTAGATAGAGTGAGGTGAATATGTGGAATTCATTGGTAAAGATGTGCATAGAGGACAAGCCGGTATTTACAGACGTTTGTATATCTAAAGCGGAGTTTGTTAGGTTCTTAACTGGTGAGGGCATCAAGGCTAAAGAGAGACTGCAGGGGAATGGGGCGGAGAGGAATAAAATATCGGCCATAATAGCCCGCGATGCACAATAAAGGAATGATATGTCCTACTCCGTCTCTTATATCTCATTGTCTTAAACGCAGGGAGAGATGTGTGGCAGTGAATACACTGCTGGGGCTGTTTGTTGAGGCAGAGGCATCCGGGACATTTATTAGTCTCTGAGGTGGGCATATGGATGAACATACTATGGAAGGCTAGGAGGAGTGAGGAGAATTGAATTGATTTAGAGCAGGTTGAAGGGTCGGCACATCGCTATGGAGACGTACACGGTGCGGCAGAAGTGTATTACATGGTTGAATTCATTGATTGGGGCAGTGGGTACAAGAGCATGAGATCATCTTGTCCCGGCAATATACTTGTAAATTTTCTATGAACACTTTCAATCTTATTTAAACCTTTCCGGTAGGCAGATATCCAAGACTGCACACAGTACACTTAGTTCTCAACAACGCCTTATGTACATTTACCTATGAAGGCCAATGTGCCAAAGGCCTTCCTTACGGCCCTATCTACCTGTGCCGAGACTTTCGATGGATTCTGGAACTGTATTTCCAGATCCCCTCGTCATACCACACTCCTCAGTGCGCTAAAGCTCACGGTCTAAGACCTACCCTGGTTGGTCCTCCCAAAGTTCAACACCTCACACTTGTCTGCATTAAATTTCATCGGTCATTTTCCAGCCCATTTTCCTGCCGGCTCACATCCCACTGTTCCCAACCCTAAATCTGGGATCCTAGGTTCGGCTAGCGGCTTCATCTAGGGAAGGACAGCCCCAGCCCCGGCCAAACTTAAGAAATATTGTTTGGTTGGATGCTGCGTGATGTTTCACCCTGTTACAAATAAATAGCAGAAAATAATAAACAGTACGCAATATTCAATTGAACGATTGAGCTTTATAATACTTAATTTGACTACATAGTTCGTAAAGAATCTAAAAAGGTAAAAGAACCATTCTCATGAAACTGTCTAATGTGCAAAGCTGTGGCTCATAGTTCCGTCCATTCGTTCCCTGCCGACCCTCGGACCCTCGCTGTAAGTCCACTCCGAACGGCGGTCTACCAACTCTCTCCATTCGCGTCTTCTCTCTTCATCCCTCGCCAAAAAACGTGACTCCTTCTCTCAGCCCCACAAGAAAGAAACAACATGCCTCTCATTGGATAGCACACATTCCAGAGCCCGCCTTATCTCTAGCTATAACCCAAACCATGCTGCTACAGAAAAACATTAGCAGTGAATCCTTACAGATAGTCCATTACATACCATGCAGCGCGTTACACAGGCAATCTTACTGAATTCTTCTAGGAGTTTCCAAGAAAGCCGATGAAGATCTGTCAGTGGATCTCGTCGACTTGGACATTAACAGGGTTTTTGATAAAGCCCACGTGGGAGGTTTGCCCATACGGTTGAGTCCCTTTCATTCAGTGGAAAGTAGCAGACCGCATGACTCTCCGGTAGAAGCCAGAGAGTAAAGTTATATGGTCGCCACTCTGAATGGAAGCCTGAAAATAGTGGTGTACCGCAGTGATCACCGCTGGCTCTGTTGTTAATGCGGACGTGTGGGATGTTGCACACTGGGAGGACTGACCAGCGTGGGACGTACACATGGAATAGTACGGCACTGAGTAGTGCAGTGAACAAAGGGGTCTGTGAGTACAGATCCATTATTCATTGATAGTGGCGTCTGAGGGAAATCGGGTCATAAAGCGGGTTTTGGGGTCATTGGCATTGTAAATAAAACTCTTCAGTTCAGACGTTGGTCTGAAGTTGCATTAAGCTTTGGTGAGGCTGGTTTTGGAGTATTGTGTGGAGTTCTGATCAATTACCTGCACAAAAGCATCACTGAGATTGAAAGAGTACAGAGCAAGTTTACAAGGGCATGGTCAAGACTTGAATATCTGATTCATAGGGTATGTTTGAAGAGGTTAAGACATTTATTTTTCTTACCTCCAGTGCAGCAGAATATGTGGAGGTTTCGTAGAGGCGTTCTAAATTACGAGAAGCAAATGGAAACAGGCATTTGTCATTCTTTGGGTGAGAGTAGAACTACCTGTCATAGGTTAAGGGTGAAAAGTGAAATATTTAAGGGAAACCTGATGAGGAGCTTTATTCAGAGGCTGGGGTGAGGGTGCAACTAGCTGCCAGCGAAAGGGATGGACGTGGGTTTGATGCAACATTTAAGACAAATTTGGGTAATACATGAATGAAGCGGTATGGAAGTCCAGCAGAAGTAGACACGAACTGGATGGGTCCTGTTTTCTATGCTGTAGTACAACATTTCTCTGACTCTCTAAAATAAATTTTAAAAACATGGAATGAACTGTATGTGATGCCCCACGAAAAGTTAAGAGGCTGACACAATGTTGCAATGAGTAAAAAGAGACCGAAACAAAAACGGAAGTTTCGTTCACTGACCTGTAGCTAATGCAACTAAAGAGGAGAGTAGTATTAATGGGCTTAACTGGCCTCCTGGTGTATAAGGGCTCGTTGAACGAGTGCATCTAGACAGTTGACACTTTCCGTACATCTGATCGCCACCTGGCAGAAAATGGGATATTCAGCAATTTATTATCTTGTCCGCATTTACTATCCTGTACTGGCCGCCGTTGCTCTTCTAGATCAGGTCGCTGAAATGCGGAGATGTGAGACATACTGTAGTCCTTAAGTTGTTCGCTTTAATTTAGAGCGGTCGTGGTTTCCTATCGAAGTCTTTTATATCAACTCACTCGGGAAATATTGAAAATTGAAGCACGTTTCATTGTTTTTTTAAAAAAATATGATTTACGTGACGTTCATGCATTTCTGGTATTTTTGTTTGTTTTAATGTACTTTATCATAATCTGTCAAAATTATGTTTCGGGTGTAATGAACTCCACGGCATTTGGCGCTGGTATTAAACCTGATTCTGCTTCAGAATCTAAAGCTAAGTGAAAGTGTTTGATTCATGATGTCCTCTAACAGGAAGAGGCATTCCGCCTAATGTTGTGTTCTGTCTTCGGTGTTGGGACCGAACCTTTTCATGTTATATGTCAATGATTTGGATGAAGGAATTGATGGTCTTATGGATAAGTTTGCGCAAGTTACGAAGAAAGCTGGTGGAGCAGATAGTGCTGAGGGAGCAGGGTGTATGCAGAAGGAATTTGACTGATTGGGTCAATGGACAGCGAAATACCCGGTGAAGGTTAGTGCAGCGAAATCCATGGAAGGAATAAAGGAGTAGATAATGCTCTATATGGGGAGGACATTCAAAAATCAGAGGTGCAAAGGGACCTGGGAGACCTAGTTTAGGAGATCCTTAAGATCAACCTGCAGGATGAGTCGCTCTTAAAGAATGTATATGAGACGTTAGCATTCATTTCCTGAGAACTAGAAGGCGAGCGCAAGGATGTAACACTGACACTTTATAAGGCATTCATCAGAATGCATGGAGTATTATGCGAAGCTTTGAGCCCCTAATCAAAGAGAAGATGTGCTGGCATTGGGGAAAGTCCAGAGGATGTTTAGGAGAATGATCCCAGGTATTAAAGGGCTAACATATAAGGAGTGTTCCATAGATCTGGGACTGTATACGTGGGTTTACAAAAAAATAGGCTGATATCATTAAAATATATCGAATATTGAAGGGACTTCAGTGTGTGGATGTGGAGAGGATTTTTCCGATAGTGGGGGAGTCTCGGACCAGAAGTCCCAGCTTCAGCATAGAGAACATCCAATCTAAACAAAGATTAGGGAAAAAAAATCTCCAGTGCCTGTTGAATCTCTAGAATACCTTGGCACGGGTGACTGTGCAGTCCAAGACTTTGGTTATATTTAACCTGGAGGATGACGGTCTTGAGTAATCAGGGCGTTAAAGGTTACCGGGAGAAGGCATAAGAATGGGGTTGAGGAATAATAGAGACAGTCATGATGGAATGGCGGAGCAGAATCCGTAGGCCGAATGGCCTAATCCTTCTTGTATGTTTTATGGTCTTACATTCTTCTTTTCCGCAATGTTTCTGCAATGAGCATACTACCACAATGGCACATTGCTAACTCTTCTCTCAATACATTCAATTCGCTTTGCCCCTGTCATTGACTTTCTGTTGCCTTGCTTATCTGCTGAAGGTAATCCGACTGAGTTGTGCATCACCTTCCTGCTTCTTTCCCCTCCCTTGCCCTGCTGAACCCATCCACTGGTCAACTTAATCGTAGCATAGCAAACCTACGGTTATTGCTTATCGACCGTACAGGTGCCCTTATTGCGCTTACAAATGCCCTTAATGTGCAAATCACTTGTAGAGTAAAGAGATGCCAATAAGTTAAAAGAAAAACTGTCTTTGCACTTTCCACATTTTTCAGTCACAGAATCATCTGACAACCTTTAATTCTGAACTTCTCCATCAAAGGTCACTCTTATTAATCCAGACGAATTGAATGATTCCATTACCACTGACGTAGCCTGATATTAATTTCTTTCCTAGCTCATTATTTTCACTCAAAGTACTTTGTCCCTTTCTCTGACTGAGCCGTTTGTCCAATCGTGTACACTGTCCCCACTAAAAATGGTCAAAGAACACGAGAGCGTCATAAACCAACGCCAGAGAGAAGGACATGGAGCCAGGAGTTAATGAACGACGTCTCAACTGATTTGATCCAAATATACCTTGTTGTCTGTTCTGTCATTGATAAAATAATTAGAGGTCAAGCCCATTGTCATCACAGCGTGAAACTGGCGAGAGCTCGGTTGCTTGTCGCTGAAGGGGTATCAGGGTGATCGATCACTAACACCCCAGTTCAGTCAGCGCAGGCGCACTCGAGCACTGGCGGCCAGTTCGGGCAGTGGCGCGATCTGCAGTACCAGCCTTAGCATGCAAATAAAGTCACGCTGAGCACTCCACACCTATTAAGCAATGAAACTTTTTCTTTTGTTTTGGTTAATTTAGCGGCGATTGTGATCCTGACTCGCAGAAATTGTGGGGTCTCTAAATGTATCACTCGCTACCTCGTGGCCATGGAGGCAGCAGATCTGATGGTCGTTCTCTTTGGTGTTGTATTGTATAAAATCAATACTCTCTATTCGTATGTTGTCTTCATGATGAAATCTCGGCTGCGAGCTCTGGGACCTATTCTGGGGACTGCAACATTGGATTGTTCCGTTTGGCTGACTATCGCTTTCACTTTCGATCGCGACGTCGCGATCTGCCTTCAGAAGCTGCAGCCACGATATTGTACGGAGAGAACAGCGACCGTGGTGATCGTGGCGGTGGTCACAGGTAGCTGTGTTCAGCAATGTATCTTTTACTTTGTAGGAGAGTCAGGGAAACACAAACTCGAGTACTATACATCATCCCTGTGGAGAGGTTACCGGATATTTGACACCATCATGACCCTATTATTACCAATTGGTTTAATTCTGCTGTTCAATGTTTTAACCACCAGATCTATTATAGCAGCCAATATGGTTCGTCGTGGACTTCGGAGCAATACTGACAACAAAAGTGATCCAGAGGTTAAGACCCGGAGAAAGTCAATGGTTTTGTTTTTCTCTCTGTCCGCCAATTTCATATTATTGTGGATAACCAACATTGCACAGTCCATGACCTGGGCAGAAGTAAACGTGTTTTTCACAGACAACTATTACAACACGCCTAAATTTATCCTATAAGAGTTTGGGTAGATGTTAATATCTCTTAGTTCCTGCACCAACAACACGTGTATCTATGGACTGACACAGAGGAAATTCAGGAAGTAGCTGATTAATGGTGCAAAATATCTGTTTACACTAAATGGAAAGCTTTGAAAATTAAAAAAAAATAGTAAATCTAATCATCCCTAATTGTGTTTTGCCTTAAATATGTAGAATATTTTACTTTTTTATCGTGTCTCATTGGAATTCCTCCTAGTTTTAACTCCGAATTTAAAAAATTTTGTTGCTGATTCTTGAAGGGGAAAAATATGCCTTTTAGGAGTGGGAAGAACTTGTCTGAACCTAGTGATAAAGGCAACAGGAAGGGAAAGGAAAGATGCATTTCTGATGAAATGCCGTCGTGGGCGGAAGATATAGTTTGGACACTGAATTCAATTAAAGACCAACGGGAAAAGAACAGTAATGAAATGATGTATTTCTGGGAAAACTTAAAGATCTGGAAACACTAATGCTTTTTTAGCTTGTTTCAAAAATAAAATCTGTTGGTTTGTTGTTAAACACAATGCTTCGTTTCTCTAGGTATTATAATTTAGATCTCAATAACTGTTTATCTTTAAATGTCTTTTCAATATATTAGTATGTTTTTAGGTAATAGAATATTATAGCGTCTTATAACCGAATTTAAAGCTTTTTGTAGGGGATCTGATGTTAAATTTAAGATGGGGATGGTTTTCCTTTTTTAAAGGATTTTTTTCGTTTCCCCTTTGTTTAAAAAAGATTAAATAGAAACATGGGATAGTTTGTAGATGCTGGAATATAAACACTTCTCTCAATTGAGACTTTCTCGTTTCTCTTACAAGGTCATCGGATTTCAATTTTTTTTAACTAAGGGGCGGGGTAGAGAACCTTTTAAAATTTTCCTTGAACGGACAGAGCTGTCCTTGGCTTCGTTTTTTTTGTGATAGGGCGGCTGCTTTTTTTCTGATCTGTGGGGGGAAGGGTTTGGTTTAAAGTTAGAGTTAGTTTTTTCCCCATTGTGTGGTTCCGGAGCATGCTTGTTTTCTATGAGGTTGTATTCTTCATCGCCGCCATTTTTGATAAACCCGTATTGGTATGCTGTCTGCGCGTCTGTACAGTAGAATAAAATTATAGCATGGTATATAAATGGATTAATGTAATACGTTGGAATGCACGTGGTTGGAATCAACCTATCAAACGAAAAAAGACATAACATTGTTAACTGATTCCAACCTGATATAATTTTTGCCCAAGAGACGCATATCATGGAGGGAATCAAGACAGATTTTTTAGATTGTGGAATGATTTACAGTTTCACTCTACTTCTCAAAGTAAAACTAAAGGGGTGTCTATTTTTGGTAAATCTAATATTTTGTTCCTTCTTGAGGATATTAAGTCAAATACTAATGGTAGATTTTTAATTGTTAAGGCAGTAATTTGTAATAGAAAAGTTCTTTTGATCAACTTGTATGGTCCTAACATAGATGATCCTTCGTTTTGTAAAAGTGTATTTGCTCTATTGCCTGATTTAAATGAATATACGTTGATAATGGGCGGTGATTTTAACTGTTGTTTAAATCCCTTGATTGACAAGAGATCAACCAATCAGCGACTTCCAAATCGCACTGCGTCACTTATTAATTCCTTTTTGACTGATTTTGGATTGATTGAACTATGGAGATATTTACACCCCGATGACAGAGAATATTCTTTTTTTCACATGTTTATCCCTGCCCGCCCGCCTTGCACCTATCTCAAACATTATTGTAAAATTCTGACTTTGTTAGTTTCATTGAAACCCAGATAAAAGATTCTTTTTCATCTTAATGATATAGGGGTTATGTCTAAACTAATCATATGGGATACATTTAAATCATTTTACGTGGTCAGAACATCATGGGACGGGAGGCGTAGGGAGAAAGGAAGTGGGAGGGGAGCACCAGAGGGAGATGGAGAACAGGCAGAGTGATGGGCAGACAGAGAAAAAAGGGAGGGAAGGGGGAAAAAGTAGAGTTAGATAAGATTTCAAAACGAATTAAAGATTTAGATAATATTTATTCGATTTCCCCTAATATTGATTTATTTAAACAAAGGGTGGAACTTCAATCACAATATCATTTATTATTAACTCATCGTATTGAAGGCTACTTGCTTAAGATAAAAAGACAACTTTATATATTTGGAGATAAAAATAATAAACTGCTTGCATCTCAATTAAAAATGGCCAGAGCCAAAAGGCAAATTTTGAGAATCCGTAGGAAAGATAGCACCTTGGCTTGGGATTATGAAGAAGTTAATAAGATTTTTCAAGATTTTTATACCGAGATTAAAAATCTCTGTTTCCACTGGATTCTTCGAAAATGAATGTTTATTTTTAACGAAAGGTTGCTTTTCCTCAAATTTCTGTTGAGGATTTAAAAAAAATCTTGATGCCCAAATTACTGAAGCCGAAATTCATAAAGTTATTTTTTCAATCCAATCTGTAAGGCCTTGATGGCTACCCTGTAGAATTCTATAAAAAAATTGGAAAATTGCTTCCTCCGTTGGAAATGTTGGAGATGGTTAAGGACTCTTCTGTGAAAGGTGATTTACCTCTACTTTTTATGAGGCTTCTATTTATTTAATTTTTAAAAAGGATAAGGATCCTACTGATTGGGCCTCATATGTACCTATTTCATTATTGAATGTTGTTGCTCAGATCGTGGCAAAGATAATGGCCAATCGGTTTTGGAAACTAAATTGGGTACAATTCTTTTTAAAGACCAATCAGGATTTATAAAGGGTCGTTATTCCTTTTTCAAATATTCGGAGATTATTTAACATTATATTTTCATCTTCTTTTAAAACTCGTCACTTCGGATGCTGAAATAGCGTTTGATCGAGTCGAATGGAAACATTTATTTAATGTTTTAGAGAAATTTGGTTTCGGTGTTAACTTCCATAATTGGATGAGAATGATATATGGATCTCCTATTGCTACTGTTATTACTAATAATTGTAGATCTCTTTTTTCAGCTTTCTGGGGAACAAGACAAGGTTGTCCATTAAATCCTTTGTTATTTAACCTAATATTAGAACCTCTTGCTATTGCTCTTCGTGAAGCTAAAGATATTGATGGGATTCTTGTGATTAAGACCATTCGTAACAATTCTCTTTATGTTGACGATTTACTGTCTTAAATATCTAATCCTGCGGAATCTAACTCTGCCTTACTAAAATTATTTAATGAATTTGGTGATCTTGAAGGTTATAAAATTAATTTTAATAAAAGTGAACTGTCTCCTTTAAATGAATTTGATTCTTTACATGATAATACTCCTTGAGAAGTTTTGGATTCGTTTAGATATCTAGGCGTTATCATCACTAAAAAAATAAGGATCTTTATAAAGCTAATTTTGATCTCTTGGTAGAATCAATGAAGTATTTATATAGCAGATGGAACCCACTTACGTTTTCAATTGCTGGCCGTATCCATATAATCAAATTATGATTTTACCAAAATTTTTATATGTATTTCAGAATATCCTTGTTTTCTGACAAAGAAGTTTTTTGATCGAATTGATTCTATTATCTTATCTTTTATTTTGAATGATAAAAGACCAAGAATTGGTAAATGTCACTTACAAATATTGAAAAAGGCTGGCGGTCTCGCTTTGCCTAATTTAAGAGTGTATTACTGGGCTATTAATGAGCGATATATGTCCTTTTGGTTACACTGGGTTTGATAAGAGTGAGCCGCCAATTTGGGTAGATTTGGAATTGAAAGCTGTGAAACAGTTTTATTTAACCTCGTTATTGGGAGCTGCTCTACCTATACACTTAGCTAAGGTTGCTAATTTAAATTTATACCCTGTGATTCAGTATTCTTTACAGATTTGGCTCCAGTTCCGTAATTTTTTTAATCTTAAAGTACTTAAACTTTGTAGTTTAATTTATCGAAATTATTTTTAAGATTTCGTTGAATGACATTTCAATTTAGACATTTTTTACAAAAATATTTAAGTAATTATCCTTGCATATTAGAGGCCGTCCTGTTAGAAACTATTATGGGTATGAACCCTTTGATGACGGGTTCGATTGGACGAATTTATAATTTATTATTACAATGGGATAAACGCCCTTTCTTTAAGATTAAGCAAGATTGGGAAAATGAACTTAATTTTACTTTAATAACGGAGGACTGGATGCGGATCTTGAAGTTGGTTAGCTCTTCCTCGATTTGTGCTAGCCATTCGTTGATTCAATTTAAAATTGTACATCATTACTCTTTGACGAAGGAGGGCTTGTCTACAATCTTTCCTAATGTTGATAGTTACTATGATAGATCTAAAACTGAGTCAGCTACACTGACACTCATGTTTTGCTCTTGTTCCATACTGGAAAAGTTTTGAAAGTCAGTTTTTTCTACAATTTCTAAAGCACTTAAAATTAATTTGAAACCTAACAGATTAACTGTGCTCTTTCCCCAAAATATCCGTTGTATTTCTTTGTCGGACCAACTTGTTATTGCGTTTGTTACATTGATGGCAGGGATGGCCATTCTGTTGAAGTGGAAGGATACGTCGGCTCCCACTCTGTCACAACGGTTCTCTCAAGTGATGTTATGTCTTTGTTTGGAGAAAATTAGAAGTCGAACCTTCGAACCTATGTTTGATTTTGTGAAAAGATGGGGTTCATCTGTTCGTTACTACCATTTGAGTTAATTATTAGATTTCCTCCACGATCTAATTGTATTTTTTTTTACTGGCGGTTTGATGTTTATCTTTAGAAGCTTTTTGTATGACACATGGCTCCTCAGTTGAACACCTAATGGGTTTTTCCTCACCTTTTACTTGCTTTAGTAGGTTTGTTTTCTTTTCTTCTCAGTTTTCAATCCTTAATATTGTTTTATTTCTCTTTTGAGACATTGTAACTGTTACTTCGATGTACTCTTGTTATTTGGGATGATAATAATAATGATAATGATGATGAGGATGATGATGATGATGATGATGATGATTATGATTATGATGATGATGATGATAACAATAATAATAATAATAGTAATAATAATAAAAATATTTGAAAAGAAGAATGAATGTTCCCCTTTAATAAAGAAGTGCTCTCCACTTCCCCTGCCAGACCAAACTGCTCCGCTCATTTTCAGAAACGAATGTTCTCCGTCAAATGTTACAAAATAAATCGATTTCAAGATAAATACCAACTTTAAATACAACACAGATATAAAGAAAAAAAATCCTATTTAATTAGCTGAAGCCAGGTTTCATGGAAATGAACGGAAAATTCGCATCATATTTTGTTTCAAATAAATAGATTGCAATATCCCTTGAGGAGTCAAATTCATGACACCGGGACAGTGAGTAAAAATAGTTTAACGTAGGTGTTTGTGCAGTTGGTTGTCACTAATGTCCCTGACAGGATAGCCACGCTAATTGCCTCAGTGGAATTGCTCTTACCTCAATAAAAGTCTGCTAAACCGATCCCCAGTCCATCTGAGCAGCTGTAAAGCTCCGTACAACTTAACGCTGCTTCTGACGGAATATGGGATATCCGGCGATTTACGACATCGCGGCCATTTTCTATCCCACAATTGTAGCGGTTGGTGCCCCCGGTAAGATGCCGGAGCTGGTTACTTTATATATGGTGGCGTCGTTACTCTGCTGCGGTATCCGCACTGTTACTGAACACAGATGCTACCATCGGCTGAAACTTGTTTCCGGAATGGAGGATTCAGGCATCCAATGGTTTTATTTCCATTTTCCATACTTCGATCTCAGGGTTTTCTTCACCTCTTGTCAATTAAGTTGGTCATTTTTTCATAATTTCACCTCGCTAGGCTTTCTGAAGTGATGCTGGACTCTGCTTTTCCAGACCCGAGTCTCTATCAGTGCAGACACTTCGTTCTTATAACAACGTGGCAGCTTATTTAAATGACGGTCCCGTCTATCTTCGACACGTAGGACTGTTCTTCCGTGAGTCAGTAAACGAGAACTCATGATTTATATCTCCACGATGCCACTTTGTCACCGCTACAAACAAATCCGTCAGCTCTTTCACCTCTAATAATAGAAAAGGTGTTGTTTACAGGAGCGATCGACTGCTCACCGGTCTGTGAGTCGTGGAACTCGGATGCCTCGCTCTAAACTGTGGGAATGTCGCCAATCCACTGACACTCACATCCGTCATTGTCCTCCAGCCCGAGTGCAGCGACCGAGACGGCACACACTGGATTCCCGCTTTCCACTTCCAAACAGACCATACCCTGCATAGCATCGGTAGAATCGGGGCATTCAGGAAGCTGACCGTATTTCTATTTTGTTTCCAAATTTCTTGCAGTTAACTTAGTGGCGATTGTGATCCTTTCTCGGGGAAAATGCGGACTTTCCAAATGCATCACCCGTTACCTGGTTGGAATGGCGACAGCGGATCTGATGGTGGTTATCGTTGCTGCTTTAGTGGAACAAATCAATAATATCTACGTTTATTCTAGATCCCTGCTCATCACTCCTGTATGCGCTCTGACACTTGTATTTGTCGGTGTAGCGACGGACTGTTCTGTTTGGTTTACCGTCAGTTTTACCTTCGATCGCTTCATCGCAATATGTTGCCGAAAGCTGCGGGAGCGATACTGCACCGAGAGAACAGCAACGGTGGTTATCGTGACCGTGTTTATAGTGAGCTGCGGGAAATGTGTCCCGACTTACTTTGCCCTTGAACCTTACGTCATCATTGACAACATGCCGTGGCGGTGCATCGGCTCATATGAATACGCTACTTCACCCGTGTGGATAGGATACCAATTACTGGAGAGTATTTTAACACCATTGCTACCAATAGGATTAATCCTGAATTTTAACGGGTTAACCGTAAAACATATTGTTGTGGCAAATAGAGTCCGCAGAAGGCTTCGGCACAGCGGCGACAATCAGAAAGAAGTGTTGGGGTTAATTCGGGACTGCCATTACAGGTCAGGAGTGGCTCACGTAACACACATAATGTTAGGAGGCCGGGATGCGAGGGAGGGGGAGCGAAACTGGGGACCCCGCTACACCGATACTATTAGTGTCACGCGATTCAGTAAACAAAAGAAACAGGTAACTCGTGAGCATATGACTGTGGGCCAATAAGATGGACACAAGTGCCCGATATTACCTAATATGTAGCGGGGGGTATGCTGGGGGAAAAAGGGGTATAAATAAGAGCAGATTGTAAGGGGAAAACAGAACGCCTTCTCCAGCGACTCCGTGGATTCGCTGTGCCAGTTACGAATTCTGCAATAAAGCCACGTTTTGTAATATTCCGGTGTTAGTTGTCTCTCTTCCTAAACGAACACAGGGCAGAATTTCAAGCCCAACATTTGGTGACCCCGACGTGGGGAGGGAGAGACAACACAGGCTGGCGGGTCCGACGGCAGACAACTTGCGGCCGCAACCTCGACTAAGGTCAGGAAGTGCCTGTTATATCTAAGACTTCCACTAGATAGTCAAATCACTGAGTTAGATCTTGTCTGCTGACGGACCCTCACCAACCCCAAATTACCCTGGGAGAGATCATTCCCGGTGCAGAATCGTGACTGGTAAGTACTAACTCTTATCTGTTTTTAGGAAGATCCTCCGCCCGTGGAAAAGTCTTCTGAGTGAGGGTACCCGCCGCCCACGATGGGCATAAAAGTCTCAGGAGTGAGGAGGAGAAGAGAAAGTGTTCCGCGGTACACCTTAGTGCACGGGGATACTGACGGCGCCTACCTTAGACTGGTTGTTAAGAGGAGAAATCTCCCACGCGAAGGTCAGGTTTTGAAAGGCGACCGTCCCATATTTGATCCTCTCTGTGTACTAGGGAGCCATGGAGCACTTCAATTTCGAGTTACCGAAACTCAGACATTTGTGTGTTGAGTAACAGAGTATATGAGTATTTTTAGAAATATGGTAAAATTGATAACTGTGCGAGTTCAATAAACTAACAGTGAGCAGCCGCAGGGGTCGGACACCATCAAGGTAGTAGTGGAAGTGTTTCTCCGAGGCCCGGGGAAGCTCACCTGGAACGGAAAACGGTGGCATGGTCCATACCCTGTCACCGAGGTCTCCAACAGGGCATTAAAAGGTAAGAAGGGAGGGGAACAATAACTGGCATCATTTTCTACTGGCTAATTAAGACCTCTGGCAAGTGGGGAGCGTTTCTGGGACAGTCGGCTCTAGGACTGTCTATTTAAATTGCTATCTTTATCACGTGTGGTTGTTGTTGCATACCCTGTATTAGGACCCTAGTCATCCGGACTATAGATCGAGTCTTGACTGGAAAGAATGGACCTCCACCGGCGTACCAGGCACCCTTGTTCCCGGTGGAAGGGGAGGACACGGCCCTCCCGGAAAGCGGACGCGCTATGGGAGGACACGGACTGAAATGGACCATGGCAAGGGGGGGATTGTGAATTTGTTCTTGAATAAGTTTTCTGAAATGTTGCATGCTACTTGTAAAAATTGCGGATGTTTAGGGAACCCCTACCCATATTTTGTGACCCTAGGTCGGACAAATCAGGATAAGCAAATAGGGAGGACACGCCAAAGAGTGCCGGGGGACGCTCACCTCTCTGCCTGATCCCGGCAGCCGCGGAAAAGATTGTAAGGGATGTGGGGATGTGGCCTCTGGGAGGCCAAGGGAGGGAGTGTTGGGGTTAATTCGGGACTGCCATTACAGGTCAGGAGTGGCTCACGTAACACACATAATGTTAGGAGGCCGGGATGCGAGGGAGGGGGGGAGCGAAACTGGGGACCCCACTACACCGATACTATTAGTGTCACGCGATTCAGTAAACAAAAGAAACAGGTAACTCGTGAGCATATGGCTGCGGGCCAATAAGATGGACACAAGTGCCCGATATTACCTAATATGTAGCGGGGGGTGTGCTGGGGGAAAAAGGGGTATAAATAAGAGCAGATTGTAAGGGGAAAACAGAACGCCTTCTCCAGCGACTCCGTGGATTCGCTGTGCCAGTTACGAATTCTGCAATAAAGCCACGTTTTGTAATATTCCGGTGTTAGTTGTCTCTCTTCCTAAACGAACACAGGGCAGAATTTCAAGCCCAACAGATGCCGAGGTGGAAAAACGCAGAAAATCGATGATTTTATTGTTTTCTATATCAGCTAATTTCATATTATTTTGGATGCCCTATGTCGCCCATTCTCTAAAATGGCAAGTGCAAAACTATTTTTATCAGGACAGATATTTGAGTTCCCCGGTATACATCCTACAGCAATTTGGGTTCATGTTGCAATTTCTCAGCATGTGTACCAATACCTGTATCTATACACTGACACAGAGGAAATTCAGAGAAGAGCTGAGGAATGGAATGAAGTATGTGTTTACATTAAATGGCCATCTGTGTAGATAACGCCCGCGTCTAATCACAATACTGCGGAGTTTTCAAATAAAGCCGTTTTACATAGAACAGGTTTGGCAAATATGTCACATATTCAAACAATCATATGCCTACTGAATATGCAGAATTGGCGGAAGATTGCTGACTTCATACAGTTCAGGTCGGTAGCAATACAAACGTTCAATGCTGCTGGCGTGATTGTTACATTGTTTGAAGTATGTTCCAAACTATCACAGATACTCGACTGTCACAAGGGCAGGGATGGCTGCAGAACTTTCCGGGTTTTAGATGTTTCAAAATAGAGAGGGTCGGGTAACAGAGTGTAAAGGGAGTGCGATGGGAAACCAGGGATAGTATCGCAGCTGCAGAAAGGGAGGACAATGTGGAGCGTTCGTTTGTTAATAGACTGAGACGAACACAGAAACATGAAGGATGCGACACCCTATATGGAATATTATGTACAGCGGACACCGGTTTAACAAAAATACTGCAATGGGAACAGTGAGGAATCGATCGGGAAGCGGAACATGGACATGTTCAATGTTATTGGAACGGAAAACTAAAAAATTCCACAATATTATTTGGCACTTGCCCAGGTTAAAGATTCAGGTAAAGAACTTGGGAAAATGAGATGTCAGGAGCTGAGACTCACATACACTAATACTTCATAGAATTTCGGAAAGAATCGCAGCCTCCGAATTTCGCATCAGTTTCTGGAAATCACATCTCGCAAAGTGACACGATATTTTTGTTACAAGTATGGTGAAAAAGAAGATTAATTCAATCAAACCCCCCAACACAAAGAAACCGGCTGCGAGCTCTGGGACCTATTCTGGGGACTGCAACATTGGATTGTTCTGTTTGGCTGACGGTCGCTTTCACTTTCGATCGCTACGTCGCGATCTGCCTTCAGAAGCTGCGGCCCCGATATTGTACGGAGAGAACAGCGACCGTGGTGATCGTGGCGGTGGCCGTAGGTAGCTGTGTTCAGTCATTTCCATTTTACTTTGCAGGAGAACCAGGGGCGTGCATTCCCAAACTCGAGTACTATACATCATCCCTGTGGAGAGGTTACCGGATATTTGACACCATCATGACCCTATTATTACCAATTGGTTTAATTCTGCTGTTCAATGTTTTAACCACCAGATCTATTATAGCAGCGAATATAGTTCGCCGTGGAGTTCGGAGCAATACTGACAACAAAAGTGATCCAGAGGTTAAGCACCGGAAAAGTCAATGGTTTTGTTGTTTTCTCTGTCTGCCAATTTCATAATATTGTGGATAACCAATATTATCCATGACCTGGCCAGAGGTAAACGTGTTTTCCACAGACAAATATTACAACTCGTCTACATTTATCCTACAAGAGTTTGGGTATATGTTAATATCTCTTAGTTCCTGCACTAACACCTGTATCTATGGACTGACACAGAGGAAATTCAAGGAGGAGTAGAAAAATGGGGCAAAATATCTGTTTACATTAAATGGGAAGCTTTGTAAATAAAATGTAAATCTAATTATCCCTAATTGTGTTTTGCGTTAAATATGAAGAATATTTTATTTTGTATCGTGTCTCATTGGAATTCCTCCTAGTTAAAACTCCGAATTTAAAAAAAATTAGTTGCTGATTTTTGAAGGGGCACAATATGTCTTTAAGAAGTGGGAAGAACTTGTCTCAACCTCGTGATAAAGGCAACGGAAAAGGAAAGATGCAAAAGGAAAGATCTGATGAAATCCCGTCGTGGGCAGAAGATATAGTTCGGACACTGAATTCAATTATAGACCAACTGGAAAAGAACAGTAATGAAATGATATATTTCTGGGAAAACAATGATCTGGAAACACTAAAGCTTTTTTTTTAGCTTTTTTCAAAAAAAAATCTGTTGATTTGTTGTTAAACACGATGCTTGGTTTCTCTAGGTATTATATTTTAGATCTTAATAACTGTTTATTTTTTAAAACTTCTTTTCAATATATTAGTATGTTTTACATAGTAGAATATTACAGCGTTTTATAACTGAATTTAAAGCTTTTTTAGGGGATCTAACGTTAATTTAAGATGGCAATGGTTTTCCTTTTTAAGAGTTTTTTTTCGTTTCCTCATTGTTTAAAAAAACATGGGATAGTTTGTAGATGCTGGAATATAAACACTTTTCTCTATTGAGAGTTTCTCGTTTCTCTTACAAGGTCAGCGGATTTCATTTTTTTAACAAAGGGGCGGGGTAGAGAACATTTTTAAATTTTCCTTGAACGGAGAGTGAAGTCCTTGGCTTCGTTTTCCTGTCATAGGTAGCCTGCTTTTTTCCTGAGCTGTGGGGGGAGGGGTTTGGGTTAAAGTTAGAGCTAGTTTTTCTTTCCCCATTGGGTGGTTCCGGAGCATGCGTGTTTTCTATGTGGTTGTATTCTTCATCGCCGCCATTTCTGATCATCCCGTATTGGTATGTGCTCTGCCCATGTGTAAAGTAGAATAAAATTATAGCATGGTATTTAAACGGATTAATGTAATCAGCTGGAATGTACGTGGTTGGAATCATCCTATCAAATGAAAAAAATACATAAAATTGTTAATCGATTCCAACCTGATATAATTTTTGCCCAAGAGACTTATATCAGGGCGGGAAATCACGACAGATTTCTTTAGATCGTGGAATGATTTACAGTTTCACTCTACGTCTCAAAGTAAAACGAAAGGGGTGTCTATTTTTATTAAATCTAATATTTTGTTCCTTCTTGAGGATATTAAGTCAGATACTAATGGTAGATTTTTAATTGTTAAGGCAGTAATTTGTAATAGAAAAGTTGTTTTGGTCAACTTGTATGGTCCTAATCTTTTTTTAAAAAAAGGTATTTGCTCTATTACCTGATTTAAATTATTATACGTTGATAATGTGCGAGGATTTTAACTGTTGGTTAAACCGATTGATAGACAAGAGCTCAACCAATCAGCGACTTCCAAATCGCACTGCGTCACTTATTAATTCCTTTTTGACTGATTTTGGATTGATTGAACTATGGAGATATTTACACCCTGATGACAGAGAATATTCTTTTATTCACATGTTTATCCCTGCCCGCCGGCCTTGGCACCTATCTCAAACATTATTGTAAAATTCTGACTTTGTTAGTTTTATTGAAACCCAGATAAAATATTTTTTAAAACTTTTTAACGAGATAGGGGTTATGTCTAAATTAATCATATGGGATGCATTTAAATCATTGTTACGTGGTCAGAACACCATGAGATGGGAGGCCTAGGGAGAAAGAAAGTGAGAGGGGAGCACCAGAGGGAGATGGAGAACAGGCAGAGTGCTGGGCAGACAGAGAAAAAAAGGGGGAAGGGGGAAAAAGTAGAATTAGATAAAATTTCAAAACAAATTAAAGATTTAGATAATAATTATGCGATTTCCCCTAATATTGACTTATTTAAACAAAGGGTGGAACTTCAATCACAACATAATGTATTATTAACACATCCTATTGAAGGCTACTTGCTTAAGCTAAAAAGTCAATTACCTGTGTTTGGAGATAAAAATAACAAACTGCTTGCACCTCAATTAAAAATGGCCAGAGCCAAAAGGCAAATTTTGAGAATCCGTAGGAAAGATGGCACCCTGGCTTGGGATTATGAAGAAGTTAATGAGATTTTATCAAGATTCTTATACCGAGCTTTACAAATCTCTATTTCCAGTGGATTCTTCTAAAATGAATGTTTTTTTTTTAACGAAAGATTTCTTTTCCTCAAATTTCTGTTGAGGATAAAAAAAAATATTGATGCCCAAATTACTGAAGCAGAAACTCATAAAGCTATTTTTTCAATCCAATCTTTAAGGCCCCTGGACTTAATGGCTACCCTGAAAAATTCTATAAAAAAATTGGAAAATTCCTTGCTCCTTTGGAAATGTTGGAAATGGTTAAGGACTCTTTTGTGAAAGGTGATTTACCTATACTTTTCATGACGCTTCTATTTCTTTACTTTTTTAAAAGGATAATGATCCTACTGATTGTGCCTCATATATACCTATTCCATTATTGAATGTTGTTGCTAAGAGCATGTCAAAGATAATGGCCAATTGGTTTTGGAAAATAATTTGGGTAGAATTCTTTTTAAAGACCAATCAGGATTTATAAAGGGTCGTTATTCCATTTCAAATATTCCGAGATTATTTAACATTATATTTTCGTCTTCTTTTGAAACTCCACAATGCGTCGTCTCTTCGGATGCTGAAATAGCGTTTGATCGAGTCGAATGGAAACATTTATTTAATGTTTTAGAGAAATTTGGTTTCAGTGTTAACTTCCATAACTGGATTAGAATGATATATAGACCTCCTATTGCTACTGTTATTACTAATAATTTTAGATCCCCTTTTTCATCTTTCACGCGGAACAAGACAAGGTTGTCCATTAAATCCTTTGTTATTTAACTTAATATTGGAACCCCTTGCTATTGCTCTTTCTGAAGCTAAAGATATTCATGGGATTCGTGAATGAGACCATTCATAAGAATTATCTTTATGCTGGCGATTTACTGGCTTATATATTTAATCCTGCGGAATCTATCCCTGCCTTGCTAAAATTATTTAATGAATTTTGTCATTTTGCAGGTTATAAAATTAATTTTAATAAATTGAACTGTTTCCTTTAAATGAATTTGTTTCTTTATATGATAATACTCCTTTCAACGTTTTGGATTCCTTTAGATATCTTGGCGTTATAATCATTTAAAAATATAAGGATTCTATAAAGCTGATTTTGTTCCCTTGGCAGATTCTATGAAGTATTTATTTAGCAGATGGAAGCCACTTAGGTTTTCACTTGCTGGCTGCATCCATATAATCAAATTATGATTTTACCAAAATTTTTATATTTATTTCAGAATATCCCGGTTTTTGACACAGAAGTTTTTTGATCAAATTGATTCTATCATCACGTATTTTGTTTGGAATGATAAAAGTCCAAGAATTGGTAAATGTCACTTACAAAGATTGAAAAAGGACGGAGGCCTTGCTTTGCCTAGTTAATAATGCATTACTGGGCTGTTGATGTACGATATATGTCCTTTTGGTTGCACTGGGTTGATAATAGTGAGCGGCCAATTTGGGTAGATTTCTAATAGAAAGTTCTGAAAGTTTTATTTAACCTCGTTATTGGGATCTGCTCTACCTATACACTTAGCTAAAGTTGTTAATTTAAATTTAAACCATGTGGTTAAGTATTCTTTACAAATTTGGCTCCAGTTACGTAATTTTTTTACATATTAAAATACTTAAACTTTGTAGTTTAATTTATTGAAATTATTTTAAGCCTTATTTGAATGATCCAATTTTTTTTATCTTGGAAAAATAAAGGTATTAATTCTTTTTTTGGATCTATTTAAAGAAGATAGACTAATGTCTTTTGAACAATTAGTTGATAAATACTCTCTTTCATATTCACACATCTTACAATACCTTCAAGTTAGACATTTTTACAAAAAAATTTAAGTAAATTTTCCTTACATATTGGATGCCGACCTGTTAGATACTATTATGAGTATGAACCCTTTGATGAAGGGTTCCATTGGAAGAACTTATAATTTATTATTACAACGGGATAAGCGCCCTTTCTTTAAGATTAAACAAGATTGGGAAACGGAACTTAATTTTACTTTGATAACTGAGGACTGGATGTGGATCTTGAAGTTGATTAACTCTTCCTCGATTTGTGCTAGCCATTCATTGATTCAATTTAAAATTATACATCGTTGCTATTTGACGAAGGAGAGATAGTCTACAATCTTTCCTAATATTGATAGTTATTGTGATAGATCTAAAACTGCGCCAGATACACTGATACGCATGTTTTGGTCTTGTCCTATACTGCAACAATTTTGGAAGTCATTTTTTTCTACAATTCCTAAAGCACTTAAAATTAATTTACAACCTAACCAATTAACTATGCTCTTTGGAATAATTCCCCAAAACATCCGTGGTATTTCCTTGTCTGATCAACATGTTATTGAGTTTGTTACATTGATAGCTTGGAGGTCCATTCTGTTGAAGTGGAAGGAGACTTTTCGGCTCCCACTCTGTCACAATGATTCTCTCAAGTGATGTTATGTCTTTGTTTGGAGAAATTTAGAAGTCGAACCTTCGAACTTATGTTTGATTTTGAGAAAAGACAGGGTTCATTTGCTCACTACTACCATCGGAGTTAATTATTAGATTTCCTCCACGATCTAATTGTAAATTTCGTTTTGTTTTTTTTTTTACTGGCGGTTTGATGTTTATCTTTAGAAGCTTTTTGTATGACACATGGCTCCGCGGTTGAATACCTAATCGGTTCTGTTCGCACCTTTTTCTTGCTTTAGTAGGGTTTTTTTCTTTTCTTCTCATTTTTGTGTCACCATATTTTTCAGCCCTTAATATTGTGTTTTTTCTCTCTTTTGAGACATTGTAACAGTTACTTACTTCGATGTACTCTTGTTATTTTGGATGATGATGATGATGATGATAATAATAATAATAATAATAATAATAATAATAATAATAATGATAATGAAAAGATTTGAACAGAAGAATGGATGTTCCCCTTTAATAAAGAAGTGCTCTCCATTTTCCCTGCCAGACTAGACACCTCTCCTCAATTTCAGAAGCGAATGTGCTCCGTTAGATGTTACAAAATAAATCGACTTCAAGGTAAATGCCTACTTTAAAAGCAACACAGATATATATATTTTTAAAAGCCTATTTAATTAGCTGAAGCCAGGTTTCATGGAAAATAACATGGACAATTCGTATCATATTTTGTTTTATCGTAAATAGATTGCAATATCCCTTGAGGAGTCAAATTAATGACATGGGGAGAGTGAGTAAAAATAGTTTAAAGTTAGTGTTTGTGCAGTCGGTTGTTACTAATGTCCCTGACGTGATAGCCACGCTAATTGCCTCAGTGGAATTGCTCTCACCTCAATAAAAGTCTGCTAAACCGATCTCCAGTCCATCTGAGCAGCTGAAAAGTCCTGTAAAACTGAAAGCTGCTGCTGACGGAATATGGGATATTCGACGATTTATTACATCGCGGCCATTTTCTATCCCATACTTGTAGCGGTTGGTGTCCCCGGTAAGATGCCGGAGCTGGTTACTTTATGTATGGTGCCGTTGTTACTCTGCTGCGGTATCCGCACTGTTCCTGAGCACAGATGCTACCATCGGCTGAAACGTGTTTCCGGAATGGAGGATTCAGGCATCTAATGGTTTTACTTCCATTTTCCATACTTTAATCACAGTGTTTTCTTGTCCTGTTGTCAATTAAGTTGGTGTCGATATTGTCAATGTTTCATAATTTCACCTCGCTAGGCTTTCTGAAGTGATGCCGGTCTCTGCTTTTCTAGGTCCGAGTCTCTATCAGTGCAGACATTTCGACCTTATAACAACGTGGCAGCTTATTTAAATGACGGTCCAGTCTATTTTTGACACATAGGTCTGTTCTTCTGCGGGTCAGTAAATGAGGACTCGTGCTTTATATCTCTTTGATGCCACTTTGTCACCGCTACAAGTAATACAGTCAGCTATTTCACCTCTAATAATGGAAATGGTGTTATTTACAGGAGCGATCAACTGCTCATCGGTACGTGAGTCGTGGAACTCGGATGCCTCGCTCTAAACTGTGGGAAGGTCGCCAATCCACTGACACTCACATCCGTCATTGTCCTCCCGCCGGAGTGCAGCGACCGACACCGCACACACTGGATTTCCGCTTTCCACTTCCAAACGGACCATACCCTGCATAGCATCTGTAGAATGGGGGCATTCAGGGAACTGACCGTATTTCTATTTTCGTTCCCAATTTCTTGCAGTTAATTTAACGGCGATTGTGATACTATCTCGGGGAAAATGCGGGCTCTCCAAATGCATCACCCGTTACTTGATCGGAATGGCAACAGCGGATCTGATGGTGGTTATCGTTTTTGCTTTAGTGGAACAGACCAACAATATCTACATTTATTCCAGATCCCTGCTCATCACTCCTGTATGCACTCTGACACTTATATTTCGGGTGGTAACGACGGACTGTTCTGTTTGGTTTACGGTCAGTTTTACCTTCGATCGCTTCATCGCAATATGTTGCCGAAAGCTGCGGGAGCGATACTGCACCGAGAGAACAGCAACGGTGGTTATCGTGACCGTGGTTATAGTGAGCTGCGGGAGATGTGTCCCGGTTTACTTTATCATTGAACCTTACGTCATCATTGACAATACACCGTGGCGTTGCGCCCTCACACATGAATACGCTACTTCACCCGCGTGGAGAGGATATCAATTACTGCACAGCATTTTAACACCATTGCTACCAATCGGCTTAATCCTGGTGTTTAACGGGTTAACGGTAAGACATATCGTTGTGGCAAATCGAGTCCGCAGAAGGCTTCGGCACAGCAGCGACAATCAGAAGGATGCCGAGGTAGAAAAACGCAGAAAATCGATGATTTTGCTGTTTTCTATATCAGCTAATTTTATACTATTTTGGATGCCCAATGTAACCCATTCCCTGAATTGGCAAGTGCAAAACTATTTTTACGAGGACAGATATTTAAGTTCCCCGGTATACATCCTACAACAATTTGGGTTCATGTTGCAAGTACTCAGCATGTGCACCAATACTTGTATCTATACACTGACACAGAGGAAATTCAGAGAAGAGCTGAGGAATGGAATGAAGTATGTGTTTACATTAAATGGCCATCTGTGTAGATAACGCCCGTGTCTAAAGGCAATTCAGCGGCGTTTTCAAATAAAGCCGTTTTACAATGAACAGGTTTGGCAAATATGTCAAATATTCAAACAATCATATGCCCTGACATCCGGAAATTGCAGAATTGGCGGAGGATTGCTTGCTTCATACAGTTCAGGTAAGCAGTTCATTGTGGTACGTACCCCGTAACTGGGTTTACAGTCCAGCAGATGAGAAGAATCCGTTGGAGTCTGGCGGTACCGAAAACTAAAGGTGTTTATTAGTAAACTAAGCAATAAATTTTCAAAAATGCAAATATATATGTAAAACAGGTTAGCAATAATAAACACAGAAGTGTAGGAACAATAATCAACAATAATAAACAAGCTCTATGAATGTCTAGGGGTAAATGAACTGTCATAAGAGAATATAGAGTGCAACTCAGTTCCTGTGTGCTGAGGTAGTTGCGATTGTTGTATTGTAAGTTGTTGGGGAGAGAGGGAGAGAGAGAGAGAGAGAGAGAGAGAGAGAGAGAGAGAGAGAGAGAGAGAGAGAGAGAGAGAGAGAGAGAGAGAGAGAGAGAGAGAGAGAGCTAACCTTCTGTTCCTTATTGATTTCGTCGCACCGTTGTGGTCATTCGGTTATGGCCCCTCCGTTCTCAGACAGACCGTTCTTCTGTGGTGGACTCGTCACTCTGGCATAAGTGGACACACACACAAGTCCCCACCGGCCCTGCGTCACACTGTGAGCTTTATTGACCGATCTCCTGATTCGGTCCTCGAAGCCTCCACCTTTCTGTGGGTGCACAACACTCGGTTAGTATCCACTGGTGTGTCTGATGGGTGTCTCCCAACACCTGACTTTTATCCCCACTGACATGATATCAGCCATCCATCACCTCAAAATGACCATGTCCGTCAAATCAGGCCACTCCTGCTGTCTCCTTAGGAATGTTAACGAGCAAAGTAACGTCCTTGCAGCGAAAGGTAAACAATCCAGCAAAAAGCCATAACACATAAATCAAATGTCCCTCACTCTCTCAGTAGCAGCATAGTTCATAGTTCTCAAGGGGAGGAGGGATGGTTTACCCTTCACCCCATTTCCATCAGGTCTGTTCAGCACTCATAACAATTGCTGCTGGCGTGGTTGTTACATTGGTTGAAGTATGTTCCAAACTATCACAGACACTCGACTGTCACAAGGACAGGGATGGCTTCAGGACTTTCCGGGGTTTAAATGTTTCAAAATGGACAGGGTCGGTAACAGAGTGTAAAGGGAGTGCGATGGGAAACCAGGGTTGGTATCGCTGCTGCAGAAAGGGAGGGAAACGTGGAGCGTTCGTTTGTTAATAGACTGGGAGACAAGTACAGATACATGAAAGGAGAGAGCACCCTATCTGGAGTATTCTATACTGCCGCCCACCAGATTAACAAAAACAAAACGCAACGGGAACAATGAGGAACCGACCGGGAAGTGGATCTTTGACATGTGCCAATTTATTGACACGGCAGCTGAAACTTAAACAATATTCTTTGGCACCACCCCAGGGTAAAAGGTTTAGGTATGGCATAATTTCTCAGTTGTGTCCAGGAAGGATTCATGTCACTATAAGAAGAAAGGCGGACTAGCGAACAGTCCGTACCGGATCTAATTTTAGAAAATTAAATGGATCAGGTGACCGATTTCTCCTTGGGTAGGTATTTCAGAACGATAGGGCAGAACTCTCCGACATTTACCTTGCACAGGGGTAGGACGAGGGAACATGTAATTTGGGGTTTGCGATGTATGGTGCTACCTGGCAGGAACTTAGGAACATATATTGGGAAAGTGATGTACTCAGGAAAATGCGCCACAGATATGTGGAGATTGTTTAGGGAGCACTGACATGGGATTCAGTAAGGGCTTGTCTCATTGATGCATGGAAAGGATGATAGCGTAAAGTAAATCTGGCTAACAAGAAAGTTGGAACAGCTCGCCAAGAGAAAGAAAGAAGGATACTTAAGGTTTAGGAAGAAAAGATCGGGTAGGGTTATGGCGAGTCGCAATGCAGACAGGAAATAATTTAACAATGGGCTTAGAAGAGTTAAAAGGGGACTTGAGAACCATTGGCGAGTTGTACTGTGAAGAACAGGAGGATGACTGGAGAGAGTGTAGGCAGATCGGAGGAAAACGTGTCTGGAGTCAAGGAGGCGGTGAAGCTCCTCACTGGATGCATTGATGAGTGTGAACACAGCGTAAAAAGGCAGATATGGTTGAACATGCCGATGCTCAGAAAAAAGATGCGCTGAAAACTTGGAAAACATGATGATAGATGATTCCCCGATACCGTGCAGGTAATTTTGGAAGGCAAGCGAGATATTGCTGCACTTTTGGACAAGATATTTGTGTCTTCGCTGGCCGTGGAAGTAGAAATACAAGATTGGGGGGGGGGGTGGCAAATGTAATTTCTCTGTTGACGAAAGACAATAGGTATACTCTTTCGAATTATAGACCACTGACTATTATGTCAGTAGTGGGTAAACTATTGGAGAAAGGCTATTGTGGAGGGAATTTATGAGCATTTGGAGAAACGTAGTTCAGCTACGGAGAGTCACCATGGCTTTTTGAGGGGCATATTGCCCTTTATGAACCAGATTGAATTATTTGTAACAGTAAAAAACAAACAGATGAATCAGAACAGTCGATGTGGATGTATTAATTTTGATAAGGCGTTTGATCCGTTCCCAATAGTAGAATCATTCAGGAAGTCAGGAGGCATGGGATCCGGAGAAACCTGGCTGCGTTGATTAAGAATTGGATGATGTAGTAGATAGAGTGAATTCTGGCTGGAAGACAGCGGGCAGCCGTGTTCCGCAAGGAAGGTCGAAACTTCGGTACAATTTACAACTATATTGGGAGTCTGTAGTTATAGAGGGAAATAACCGATTTAATCTGACCACCCAGCAGCAGCCGGATAATTAATGGAAATCGCTGAGCTATTAACTGCCTAAACTGACAGAGTAGTCATTCAGTCATGAATTGTCTAAACTGACCAGCCCTCTAAATATCACAGGGCAGATGCTACAATGACCTCAAAACAATCTTTTCCAATGGAACCCTACAGAGTGTTCAGCAGCAGCTTTTGCTGCTCATTAAAAGAACCAGCCTCCCAAAACGCCAATTCCAAATTCCCAATTCAAGTACACAATATTTTATCCTAATGCCAATTTACCTGCGAATCGTGGTTTTATCGTATAACCATATAAATATTACATCAGGGAAACAGGCCATCTCGGCCCTTCTAGTCCGTGCCGAACGCTTACTCTCACCTAGTCCCACCGACCTGCACTCAGCCCATAACACTCCATTCCTTTCCTGTCCATATACCTATCCAATTTTACTGTAAATGACAATATCGAACCTGCCTCCACCACTTCTACAGGAAGCTCGTTCCACACAGCTACCACTCTCTGAGTAAAAAAGTTCCCCCTCGTGTCACCCTTAAACTTTTGCCACCTAACTCTCAACTCATGTCCTCTTGTTTGAATCTCCCCTACTCTGAATGGAAAAAAGCCTATCCACGTCAACTCTATCTATCCCCCTTATAATTTTAAATACCTCTATCAAGTTCCCACTCAACCTTCTACACTCCAAAGAATAAATAACTAACTTGTTCAACCGTTCTCTGTAACTTAGGTGCTGAAACCCAGGTAACATTCTAGTAAATCTCCTCTGTACTCTCTCTATTTTGTTGACATCTTTCCTATAATTCTGTCACCAGAACTGTACATAATGCTCCAAATGTTGCCTTGTGCAATTTTAACATTAGATCCCAACTCCTATACTCAATGCTCTGATTTATAAGGGCCAGCATACCAAAAGCTTTCTTCACCACCCTATCCACATGAGATTCCACCTTCAGGAATCTATGCACCATTATTCCTAGATCACACTGTTCTACTGCATTCCTCAATGCCCTACGATTTACTATGTATGTCCTATTTTGATTGGTCCTACCAAAATGTAACACCTCAAACTTATCAGCATTAAACTCCATCTACCATCTTTCAGCCCACTCTTCTAACTGGCCTAAATCTCTCTGCAAGCTTTGAAAACCTACTTCGTTATCCTCAACGCCACCTATCTTAGTATCATCTGCATATTTAATAATCCAATTTATCACCCCATCAACCAGATCATTAATGCATATGGCAAACAACATTGGACCCAGTACAGATCCCTTTTCTAATTTTTTCTTAAGATTCTTTTTACATTCTTTATATTCCTCGAGCACCTCATTTACTCCATGCTGCCTATATTAATTGTAGATCTCTCTCTTTTTCTTAACCATGTTTCCAATATCCCTTGAAAACTATGGCTCTCTCAAACTTTAAACCTTTCCTTTCAACCTAACAGGAACATAAGGATTCCGTACCTTCAAATTTCACCTTTAAATGACCTCCATTTCCCTATTACATCCTTCCTATAAAACAAATTGACCCAAACCACTTCTTCTTAATCATTTCACATCTCTTCAAAGTTATCCTTTCTCCAATTAAAAATCTCAAACCTGGGTCTAGACCTATACTTCTCCGTAATTATATTGAAACTAATGGGATTGTGATCACTAGACCCGAACTGCTCCCCAATACATACCTCCGTCACCTGACCTATCTCATTCCCTAGCAGGAGATCTAACACTGCCCCTTCTCAAGTTTGTACCTTTATGTATTGCTGCAAAAAAAAACTATCCTGCACACATTTTACAAACTCCAAATCATCCAGCCCTTTTACAGAATGGGTTTCCCAGTCTATGTGTGGGAAATTAATATCTCCCACAATCACAACCCTGTGCTTACTACAAATATCTGCTATCTCCTTGCAAATTTATTCCTCCAATTCTCGCTCCCCTTTAGGTGGTCTATAATACACCCCTATAAGTGTTACTACAGCTATCCCATTTCTCAATTCCACCCAAATAGCCTCCTTAGACATGCCCTCTAATCTAACCTGCCAAGGCACCGCTGTAATAATTTCTCTGACAAGCAATGCAACACCTCCTCCTCTTGCCCTTCCGAATCTATCACACCTGATGCAACGAAATCCAGGAATACTTAGTTGCCAATCACACCCGTCCTGCAACCGTGTTTCACTAATTGCTACAACATCATATTTCCAGGTATCAATCCATGCTCTAAGCTCATCCACCTTTCTTACGATGCTCCGAGCATTAAAATAAATGCATTTAAGAAATTCTCCAGCTCTTACTCTCTGTTTATCCCTAACGGTGCAAGCAACTTTACTATCTTCATTTTCTTACTTCTCCCCTTCATCTTCGGTCTGAGCGCTCTCCCCTCTCTATCACCTGCCTATTCTCCCTCATACACTCTCTACAAGCTTTTCTATTTGTGACATAACATCCTCTCTCCTAGTCTCTTCAATTTGATTCCAACCCCCAAACCATTCGAGCTTAAAGTCTCCACAGTAGCCTTAGCCAATCGCCTCGTCCGTATATTGGTCCCCGTAGGATTCAAGTGCAACCGGTTCTTTCAGTACAGGTCACACCTGCCCCAAAAGAGGTCTCAATGATCCAGAAACTTGAATATCTGCCCTTGCTCCCATCCCTCAGCCACGCATTTATCCTCCACCTCATTCCATTCCTACTCTCGCTGTCGCGTAGCACAGGCAGTAATCCCGAGATTCCTACCATTGTGGCCCTTCTTTTCAACTGCCCTCCTAACTCCCTATATTCTCCTTTCAGGACCTCTTCCCTTTTCCTACATATGTCATTGGTACCTATATGTACCACGACCTCTGGCTCCTCACCCTCCCACTTCAGGATATATTGGACGCAATCAGAAACATCCCGGACGCCGGCACCAGGAAGGCAAACTACCATCCTGGTCTCTTGACTACGTCCACCGAATCGCTTATCTGACACCCAAACTATTGAGTCCCCTATTACTACTGCCTTCCTCTTCCTTCCCCTACCCTTCTGAGCCACAGGGCCAGACTCTGTGCTGGAGACATAGCCACTGCCGCTTCCCCGAGTAGGTTGTACACCACCCCCCCCCCCCACCCAACAGTACTGAAACAGGAGTACTTATTGTCAAGGTGTACAACCATTAGGGTACTCTCAAGTACCTCAATTTTCCCCTTTTCTCTTCTAACCGTGACCCACTTGTCTGACTCCCATGGCCCTGGTGTGACCACCTGCCTGTAACTCCTCCTCACTCTCCCTGACCAGACGAAGGTCATCGAGCTACAGCTCCAATTCCCTAACACGGTCCCTCAGGAGCTGCAGCTCGGCGCATGTGAATGTCCGGGAGGCTGGGAGACTCCAGGACCTCCCACATCCGACACCGAGAACAGCAACCTGACCTCACACTCATCATTCCCTCTTTTCAGAATTAACAGGAAAAAATGAAAACAAAACCTCCCTTGCCACGCCCGTTTCCGCCTAAGCCCGTTGAGCCAAAGCCCTTAAGCCTTCACTCTGCTCCCGGCTCACTCTTCTGCCCGCAAGCGACGCTGCCCGCTGTATAAGGCTGTCTTCCTTTTAATCTTCCGCGCTTCACTGCCCAACGTCACACGCCTGCGCAGTCCCGCCTCACTTATCCCGATGAGAAGGAAAGATGAAAATGGCTCCCGCAGCACTCCGGTTCCGATTCTCAGACTTCCTTCTCCAAATTCGCAGCTGGAGAGTCGATCCTCACATCTGGGACAACCATCTAAAACACACGTGCTCTACATGAGGTTCAAACCCATAGCATCGGCATTTCCCCACCGTGTACTGACATTCTGCTAGCGCCAGGGGGCCCTGCAGAGTCAGCACGCGGCTTTGAATATCAGAAATGTCGGATGAGAATAAAGACTTTTCTGAAGAATGATTGCCTCCTCTTTCAGAGAGACAAACACTCAATCTGGAAGCAGGTTGGGAAGGAGAATTGAATAGCTGGTCCGAAGAATGACTAAGCTTCTACGTGAAATAAATGTGAAAGTTTCTTCAGGAAACACCATGACGGAATCCATAGTTGAATAAATCACAGTTTGACCGCCTGCGCCATGGGAGATTTTATTTGTTGACAATAGAATTCTTCCCTTAACTCAAAGCGAACAGAAACTGCCCCGAAGCCGACACTTACCGGACATCACTAATCAACTCTGTTCAGTCCCAGTTCTTGCATTCTGCCATTCTGACAATCTTCCATCCATCACAGTATGTTTTTGTATTAAGGGCATTTTATACTGTTTAGAAGCCTCAAGCGCGGCACATTGTCAAAGGCCTTCTGAAAATCCAAGTAAGCAACATCCACTGACTCTCCTGTATGGAATCTGCCTTTTGAAACCCTCAAATAATTCCAACAGACTTGTAAAGCTACATTACCCCTTCAGGAACCCACGAAAAATCCGCCCTATATTATCGTTACTCTTCATATACGAGAAATCTCATCATTAATAATGGAGTCCTGAGGTCTCCTTTGAGGTCCAACCACTGAGGTCATGCTATCCAGCCTATAGTTTCCTGTCGTTTGCCCACTTCTCTTCTCAGAGTGGAGTAGATTGTCATTTGTTACTTCTCACTCTTCCGGATTATTCCAAAATCCAATCATTATTCAAAGTTCACCGCTAATGTGTCCTCAGCCACGTCTTTCAGAAAGCGGAGGCTGTTGTCAGATACACAGCCCCAGTTTCCCAGGTGCAAATACTTTGCATCTGGCAACAGGTGGCGACAAACTGATCAGATATCAATGTGGCAGTGAACCAGATAGAGCATCCTGGTCTCCTCCATCTGGTCCAGCTGATTAGTGCTTCTAACTTCCCGTATTTCAGCCTCTCAAACATCTTCTCCTTAGCAATAGCAACAACAGTCACTTCTATCAATAACTGTCGCAACTTTCATTCATACTGCTGGTGTCATTCACGCTACAGAATGATGTGAAATATTAGGTTCATCGTTACCACAAAGGAAAGAGGGATTATATTAATTATTGTATTAATGGGCGTGTGAATGAATCCCAGAGTTTGATGAGACGGTGGAATATTAGTGGGTGGGTTGAAAGAGAGGCGAAAGGGACTATACTGGGTACAGTATTAAGGGGTGTGTGGGAAGGATATTATGGAATTACATTAAGTGAAATATACAAAGGTAAGTGGATAAAGCAGTATTCGGAATTCTGTCGGTTCGGGTATTAATTCAGTTTTGGTCTGAGGAGGTGACATGGCGCAGGGTGAGGTATTAAGGGGTGTACGGGAGAGAAGAGGGTTGGAACAGACTGCGAAATTATTTTTTTCTTCGAAGGGAGGGCTAGATGTAACGATACCTATTGGTGGGTTTATGGGTGTATAGAGGGAAGGGATGTTAGAGGATGGGGGATATTAATCGGAGTCGAGAGGAAGTTTAGAATGGGTTTGTAACACTAGTGTAGTAATCGTTCCGTATGGGGAGAGGTTGTTAGGGGATGGGAGATATTAATCGGATTGTGGATGTATGTTAGAATGAGTTTGTAATACTAGTGTAGTAATCTTTGTGTCGGGGGTGTTCGGTGACGGGAGATATTGCTCGGAGTGTGGAGCTCGGTTAGAATAGGTTTGAAATAATGGTGTGGGAATCTTTGTGCAGAGGGAGAGAAGATTGGTATTTGAATGATGATATTAATGGTTATATGGATGATGATAATACGTGGAGTGAACTGGTGTGTTATGGGAGGAAATATTCACTCTGATCCTCAGTAGGTCAAGCAACATCTATGGCAATGAATAAACAGACTACGTTTCCGACCATGGTCTTTCATCAGGGCTTGAAAAGAAATTAGAAGTTGCCAGAATATGAAGGCTTGCAGGAGAGGAGAAGAGGTAAGATACCAAGGTGGAGAACTGAGGAATAAGGAAGGAAGTAGGGTAACATATCGGAAGTTAGAAGAATCGATGTTGTTTTCATTCGGTTAGAGGATACCTAGACGGAATATGAGCTGTTACTTATTCAAACTAAAAGTGGCCTCATAATGGCACAAGATAAGGCCATGGAAAAGTATGTCGGAAATGGAGTGGGTAAGTGTATTAAAAATGTCTGCCACTGTGAATTCCCGCATTGTTGTGGATAGAGCTGAGGTGCTCGATAAAGTGTTAATCAATATGCTCAACAATTTCCTTGCGTTCAGTACAAGTTTACAATTTAGATTTGTACATTGAGATTTTACAATTTCATGCCATACCTCATCACAATTGGGATTTGACTTGCCGAGAGGTGAGCCTGGCAGTGTTTCGCAACAGCATTCCCTAATTTTTAGAGTCGATATTTCTTCATCTTTGAGATTTTTCAATTCCTTGTCAATTTATCCATACCTCATCACAGTGGGAATTATTCTTGAATGACATCATGCGTATTTTTACCCCACCTGTTGGAAGACACGTCAGCCTTGTGTAGTATTGAATATTCAGTGTGCTGGAGCGAGTATAAATGAATGGCCGTGGAGATTCATCAGCTCAGAGTTTCTTCAGCGAGATCGCGGGCAGCTGGAAGACAGGCTGAACCTCACACAACATGATTGAAACGTTTTACCGTGTGAGGAAGATATGGTACATGATCATCGCCGTTATCGGTGTTCCCGGTAAGATCATGGGCGAAGTAACATTTGCGGCTGTGACTGCGCGTTCTTTAGACTAGTTCGGTTGTTATGCGGTTATGAGTGCGGTGGAGACATTGTGACAACACTCCGTGTTCGTTCAGAAGTTTCTTTGCAGTTTGATCCGGAGACTCGGCCGAAAATAGATCGGCAGCTGAAACAGATGTAGAGTGGAAGATCGCAGAAACGAATTCATTTTGTGGGTTCATGGCGGGCAGTTTTGATTTAACAATGCAAAGCCTCTGCTAAAGTAAGTTCCGATAATCTGGAGCGCTGGGCACCTTTACGGACTATTGGTGTAATTCCATATCAACACTGTAACATACTATAAATTCAAATTTAAAGGTACTGCTCTGTGCGTTTAGAAATCGCTGCAAGTTTGAAGGGAATGCGAGAAGAGAATCGTCGCTGAGATTTCGGGAAGGAACGCAGATATCACTTGTCAGTCTGAAACATCCGGAGTTTCGAAAGATTAAAGAAAAAGTTCTGTGTAGGTCTAGTGCAGCAGGATTTGTTTTATGCTCTGTTATCCGTGAAGTGAAGTGAGAGTGAAGGGACCACATAGCGAAGTCTGATGGAGCTCAGCCGGGGTAAGGTCACTGCGATACTCCGCTCAGGAACAATGAGCTTTGAAGTATTTGGAACAATGCTGTAGCAGATTGGAGCAACTCATGACAAGACATGCGAACGGGAGGGGGGGGGGGGATAAATCTGCTTTTCTAATGGACAGAGGCGGATAGGTGGTGCTTCGGTGTATGAGGAGAGTGTCAGTACATCGGTGACGGGATCGCGGCAGTGAGAAATGCACAAGACTATCCAGACTTTACACATCAGCCTAAAGGAGGACAATGTTTATGAAGTGCCGATGTTATTCCTTTTTTTCTTTATGTATTGGATGTTCAAAGCACTAACGTGAAAGATACGTCAGGCATTCAGTGGCTCAGGCAAAATTATTAAAAGGGCGAATAGGAACTTTCTGGTCGGACACTTTGACATGGTGTGAAGGACCCCGGGAAGGAGTAGCTGCAGAATTTAAAAGAAGCGAGGCAAGCGGGGCCCCTGCGGGCGGGTGACGAACGGAAATCAAAGAGGGGACGAGGACACGCGACGGGTGGCTGTAAATTTGCTTTGGACTGTGTAAGTGGACAGAGGCGGAGGGAGCGAGACCGCTGTATCGGGAGAGTGACAGACCATAGGTGACAACGCGGCAACCATCATCGCTGAGAAATTTGCCATGGTAGCCAGGCTCAACGTATCACTCGAAAACCTGATTGCTGGAGATTTACATTAATTTCTCCAAAGCCCTCTCGGCAATCAATTGACAATGCCTTCTTTCCAAACACTGCTCTACTTCCAGTACCGAGCAGCGTGCCGTTTTACATTTGTAAACTTCCAGAAATGAGTTGTCTGCGAAATTGTAATGTGCTCAATTTCCAGCTTAACTATGGCTTCAGACCCACGGAACGGTGAGACAGTAATTCACATTTTGTTTTTTTGCTGTTCCCGCAGTGAATTTAGTGGCGATTCTGATCCTGTCCCGGGGAAAGTGCGGCCTCTCTACCTGCACCACTCGCTACCTGGTGGCCATGGCAACCGTGGATCTACTAACCATCATATCTCAGGTTATACTGTGGCGGATCAGTTATTATTATTTCCCAGGAACTTTTCTGGACATCACCCCCGTGTGCAGTGTGATCTTTGCCCTAGGACAGGCAGCCACTGACTGTTCAGTCTGGTTCACCGTCACTTTTACATTTGATCGGTTTGTTGCCATTTGTTTCCAGAAGTGGAAAGAAAATTATTGCACCGGGAAAACTGCGGCTGTGGTTCTGACAACAACTGGCATTTTGTTCTGCTTTAAAAATGTACCCTACTTCTTTATATACCAACCTGGGACAGTGATTGACAATATACCCTGGGACTGTACTGAAATACCCGGCTACTATACGAATCCCGGGTGGGTGGGATTTGACTCGCTTTCTACCTTCCTAACGCCGCTACTCCCGTTCGTGTTAATACTGCTGTTCAACGCTCTGACAGTCAGACACATTTTAGTGACCAGTCGCATCCGTAAGGGACTGAGGGGTCAGAACAAGGCGGAGAACCGCAGTGACCCGGAGATGGAGAGCAGGAGGAGATCTGTGACCTTACTTCTCACCATCTCCGGAAGCTTCATCATCCTGTGGTCGGTGAACGTAGCCGAATTCCTTTATTACACCATTGTCAGGCTGGATCCAAATAATTACAACGATTCAGAATATATATTTGGACACTCGGGAGTTATGTTGCTGGTGTTAAGTTGCTGCACAAACACGTTTATTTATGGGGTAACTCAGTCCAAGTTCAGAAAGCAGTTCATCAGCTCAGCAAAATTTCCGCTCTTGTCAATTATTCAACTGATTAATAAATAATATGTATTGAGTTGTTTTTACAGGCGGTCGCACTGTTTTCCATCTTGACACTGCAGAACTGAGTGTCACCAGACAACGTGCCAGCGGGGGGAATAAAACTGGGGGAACAGGAGGGGCAGGACTGGCAGCTCAATGCTCCAGAGTTCGGATGTTTCAGAAGTGTTAGAGGCAGAAGAAAGAGGGTCGGGGGGCATTGCTAGTCAGGGAAAATGTCACAGTAGTGCTCACGCAGGATAGATTAGAGGGCTAGTCTACTGAGGACATATGGGTGGAGCGGAGAAACAGGAAAGGTATGACCACATTAATGGGGTTGTATTATAGACCACCCAATAGTATGCGAGAATTGGAGGAGCAAATCTGCAGAGAGATGGTAGACAACTGCAGGAACATAAAATTGGGATAGTAGGGGATTATAATTTTCCACATATTTAATGGGACTCCCATACCGTTAAAGCTCTAGACGGATTAGAGTTTGTAAAATATGTTTAAGAAAGTTTTCTAAACCAATATATAGAGGTACCGACTAGAGAGGATGCAATATTAGATCTCCTTTTAGGAAACGAGTTAGGACAGGTGACGGAAGTGTGTGTAGGGGAACACTTTAGTTCCAGTGATCATAATACCATTAGTTTCAACATGATCATGGATAAAGATAGATCTGGTCCTCGGGTTGAGGTTCTAAACAGGAAAAATAACACATTTCAAGAAATGAGAAAAGATCTAAAGAGCGAGGATTGGGACAGGTTGCTCTTTGTCAAGGATGTGATTGGTAAATGGGAGACCTTCAAAGGAGAAGTTTTGAGAGTGCAGAGTTTGTATATTCCTGTTAGGATTAAGGGCAAAGTGAATAAGAATAAGGAACCTTGATTCTCAAGAGATATTGCAACTATGATAAAAAAGAAGAGAGATGTATGTCATCTATAAGCAGCAGGAAGCAAATAAGATGCTTGAGCAGATTAAATTGCAAAAAAAGTACTTAAGAAAGAAATCAGGAAGGCTAAAAGAAGACATGAGGTTGCTTTGGCAGTCCTGGTGAAGAATAATCCAAAGAGCTTCTACAGGTATATTAAGAGCAAAAGAATAGTAAGGGATACAATTGGTCCTCTTGATGAACAGAGTCGTCGGCTATGTATGGAGCAAAAAAAAGGGAGATCTTAAATATGTTTTTTTTTGCATCTGTAGTTACTAAGGAAACTGACATGGAGTCTACGGAAATAAGGCAAACAAGTAGTGAGGTCATGGAGGTAGTAAATTGGATGATAGGAAATAGAGGAGGAGGTGCTTGCTATTTCAAGGCAAATCAGAGTAGATAAATCCCCAGGACCTGACAGGGTATTCCCTCGGACCTTGAAGAAGACTGGTGTTGAAATTGCAGTGGCCCTGTCAGATATATTTAAAATGTCGGTATCTGCGAAAGAGGTACTGGCGGATCAGAGGATAGCTCATGTTGTTCCGTTACTTAAAAAAGGCTCTAAAAGAAATCCGGAAATTTATAGGCCGGTAAATCCGACGCCATTACTATGTAAATTATTGGAAGGAGTACTAAGAGATAGGATCTACAAATATTTGGTTATACAGGGAGGTATTAGGGAGAGGCAACACGGCTTTATGTGTGGTAGGTCATGTATAACCAATTTATTAGAGTTTTTTGAGGAGGTTACCAGGAAAGTGGATGAAGGGAAGGCAGTGGTTGTTGTCTACATGGACTTCAGTAAGGCCTTTCACAAGGTCCGCATGAGAGGTTAGTTAGGAAGATTCAGTCGCTAGGTGTATATCGACAGGTAGTAAAATGGATTAGACATTGTGTCAATGGAAGAAGCCAAAGAGTGGTAGCAGAGGATTACGACGCTGAGTGGAGGCCTGTGACTAGTGGTGTGCCACGGGGATCAGTGCTGGGTCCATTGTTACTTGTCATTTATATCAATGATCTAGATGATAATGTGGTAAATTGGATCAGCAAATTTGCTGATGATACAAAGACTGGAGGGGTAGTGGCCAGTGAGGAAGGTTATCAGAGCTTGCAGGGGGATTTGGACCAGCTGGAAACTTGGGCTGAAAATGGCAGATGGAGTTTAATGCAGACATGTGTGACGTATTGCACTTTGGAAGAACAAACCAAGGTAGAACATACAGGGTAAATGGTAGGACAATGAGGAGTTTAATAGAATAGAGGGATCTGGGAATACAGATACAAAATTCCCGAAAAGTGGCATCACAGGTAGATAGGGTCGCACAGAGAGATTTTGGTACATTGGCCTTTATAAATCAAAATATTGAGTATTAGAGTTCGAATGTAATGGTGAGTTTGTATAAGGCATTGGTGAGGCCGAATTTGCAGAACTCCACACCAGGCTTACTTCCCTCACAGGAAAATAGCCACTCACAGGAGACCTGGCCCACGTCCAGGTTTACGGCTGCACAGGTGGAAGGTCAACTGAGGAAGATCTGTACCAGCAAGGCGGCTGGACCGGATGGAGTTTCCCCACGATTACTAAGGGCCTGTGCGACTGAACTGGGAGAACCACTACAGCGCATCTTCAACATGAGTCTAGATCAGAGAAGAGTACCCAGACAGTGGAAAACATCTTGTATTGTCCCGGTACCGAAGAAACCACAGCCAAAGGAGTTGAATGACTTCAGACCTGTTGCCTTGACGTCGCACGTGATGAAGACCATGGAGCGGCTGATAATACAGAATCTGAGGCCACAAACCAGGCACGCCCGGGATCCGCTTCAGTTTGCGTATAAGGAGAAGGTGGGAGTGGAGGATGCTATCACGTATTTGCTGCACAAATCACTCTCTCACCTAGATGGGGTCAGTTGTGCTGTGAGGATTACATTCCTTGACTTCTCTAGTGCCTTTAACACCATCCAGCCCAAGATATTAAAGCACAAACTAACGGAGATGGGAGTAGACTCTTACATGGTGGATTGGATAGTGGACTACTTGACAGATAGACCTCAGTATGTGCGGTAGGTCTGACACAGTGGTCAGCAGCACAGGAGCGCCACAGGGAACCGTACTCTCTCCGGTCCTGTTCACCCTGTACACATCTGACTTCCAATATAACTCGGAGTCCTGCCATGTGCAGAAGTTCGCTGATGACACGGCCATAGTGGGGTGTGTCAGGAATGGACAGGAGGAGGAGTATAGGAAACTGATACAGGACTTTGTGATATGGTGCAACTCAAACTACCTGCGTCTCAATGTCACCAAGACCAAGGAGATGGTGGTGGACTTTAGGAGATCTAGGACTCACATGGAGCCAGTGATCATTAATGGAGAGTGTGTGGAGCAGGTTAAGACCTACAAGTATCTGGGAGTACAGTTGGACGAGAAGCTAGACTGGACTGCCAACACAGATGCCTTGTGCAGGAAGGCACAGAGTCGACTGTACTTCCTTAGAAGGTTGGCGTCATTCAATGTCTGCAGTGAGATGCTGAAGATGTTCTATAGGTCAGTTGTTGAGAGCGCCCTCTTCTTTGTGGTGGCGTGTTGGGGAGGAAGCATTAAGAAGAAGGACGCCTCACGTCTTAATAAGCTGATAAGGAAGGCGGGCTCTGTCGTGGGCAAAGTACTGGAGAGTTTAACATCGGTAGCTGAGCGAAGGGCGCTGAGTAGGCTACGGTCAATTATGGAAAACCCTGAACATCCTCTACATAGCACCATCCAGAGACAGAGAAGCAGTTTCAGCGACAGGTTACTGTCGATGCAATGCTCCTCAGACAGGATGAAGAGGTCAATACTCCCCAATGCCATTAGGCTTTACAATTCAACTGCCAGGACTTAAGAACTTTTTAAAGCTATTATTAATGCTTTTTGAGCTAGTGATTTAGATGCATATCATATTATTACTGAGTTAAGTATTGTATTGTATGTAATGAGTTTTTGCTACAACAAGTGTATGGGACATTGGAAAAAATGCTGAATTTCCCCATGGGGATGAATAAAGTATCTATCTATCTATCTAGTATTGTGTCCAGTTTTGGTCACCTAATTACAGGAAGGATATTAATAAGGTTGAAAGAGTGCAGAGAAGGTTTACAAGGATGTTGCTGGGACTTAAGAAACTGAGTTAGAGAGAAAGGTTGAATAGGTGACTTTATTCCCTGGAGTGTAGAAAAATGAGGCGAGAATTGATAGAGGTATATAAAATTATGATGGGTATAGGTAGAGTGAATGCAAGTAGGTATTTTTCACTGAGGCTAGGGGAGAAAGAAAACAGAGGACATGGGTTAAGGGTGAAGGGGGCAAAGTTTAAAGGGAACATTGGGGGGGCTTCTTCACACAGAGAGTGGTGGGAGTGTGGAATGAACTGGCAAAATAAGTGGTAAATGCGGGCTCACTTTTAACATTTAAGAAAAACTTGTACATCTACATGGATGAGAGGGGTATGGAGGGGTATGGTCCACTTGCAGGTCAGTAGGACTAGACAGAAAATGGTTCGGCACAGCCAGGAAGGGCTAAAAGGACTGTTTCTGTGCTGTAATGTTCTATGTTTCAGTGGTTCAGAACCGGAGGGAGACACAGCTCCGGAACAGTCGTCAGCCAGCCCCGACAACCACCTCCTACCAATTATTAAACTCGCCCTTCCCTTTGTTTTAATTTATTTTTTTCAACCATAGTCCCGCTCTCGTCACCCGTCATACCGCTTTCGATATTGAATCCAGCACTCGAACGTAAATGTTCGTCGGTTAACAGGCCAACAAAGCCGTTACTTCCCGGTGAAAACTCCGGAGAGGACAGGTCGTAGGATCCGATCCGGTGGGGACCGTGATTCGGTGGAGACAACGTGGGGAGTCTGCTGCGGATCGATGAGTACGGGTTTTGGAAGTTCTGTGCTCCAGCCTATGCACATTCAGTAATGTTTCAGCTCTAAATAAACTTCTTTTATTTGCATACCGTGTGAATTTGTTATCTCCTGCGATGAGCTGTAACAGGGCAGCAAAACACACAGCATTCAGACAAATGCTGAGGCGTGGGTGGGCGGGACATCCCGATCTCTCAGACTGGCGGGACCGAGCGTGTAAACCCCAGACGTACCAGGCTGGAGAATTGCGGGTTTCTCGGCGCTGAGTTGGAGACTGCCGGCGAGGGCGAAGGAGCCGTTTACTGAGACGTCCGGGAAGAAAGGGGGTTTCCGAATCAATTCTGAGATTCGCCACGACCTCAACTCCAACGACACCCCCATATCTGTGATCGTACCTGTATTTGACGACACATCCCGAAATGCATACATTGCCAAATCCCTGTACACCCGCAAACTCGCTGATATCCCCACATGCACACATCGCTATCCGAGTGAAAAATCATAATAATCTCAAATAGTTCACAAAATAGTTGTCTCCTCGTTAAAGAAACAGTTTAAGGTTCAGTTTAAAGTGCATTTATACATTTATTAATAAAGTATCTGGAAATGAAACATTCCTGAGACACGTCACGTGTCCAAATGCACCGACGCTCTGCAAATTCGTGCGCAGCCACATATTTGACGACACGCCCATAAATCAGCGCACATCCCGAAGTGCTTGTGCGTCCTAAATCCGCGTACACCCGTAAACCTGCTCAAACCCCCATCTGAATGTTTCATTATCTCAGAGAACGTGTCATTTCAAACATTTCACGGAATTTCTGCCTCCATATTAGAGACGTAGACAGAACAAGTTTCAGTTTAAGCCCATCTATTATGAAAATACCTGTAAATGAAGTAAGTTCGAGACCCAGGTCCACTGGCAACCCCAAATCCGTGTGCATCCACATGCGCCAATAAATCCCTAAATCTGCGCACGTACTCCCACATCTGAGTGCACCCTAAATTCCTCTGCGCCAATGTTCCCCAACACACTCCATAATCTGCGCACATCCCTAAATCGATATGAACCCCAACTCCGTCACATCGCCAAACCTGTTGACACCCCACATGCACCTTTGTTTATCCCAGAGCAAGAAACCTTTCAAAAAGTTCAGAAAATAACTGTATCCACATTACTAATACACCAAGAACAATGTTCAACGTTGAAAGTGCATTTATTGTTTAGGCGTCTACAAATGAAACAGCCTCGAGATTGTCATATCTCCAAATCAACCGACATACACACTTTTGCAACCGTTTTTCACGAACACACCCCTAAATCTGGGCACAGCCCCAAATCCACATGCAACATCAAATCAGTGTGCAGGCCCAAATCCATGTGCACCACCAACTACGCCTGAACCCCACAAATCCACACACCCCGACAGACGCAAATCTCCGCACATCCCCGAAACTCGTTTGCAACTCCAGAGAGGCTGACACACGGTTAACTCAATGAACATCCCCAAATTAGTGTGCACCTCCATATTGAAGGACATATCAATAAATCTCAGAGTAGGAATCATTTCAAACAGTTGAGAAAAAAAATGACTGCCTCAACATTAAAAATCCGCTCATAACATAACATTGCTTTTCAGCTCCAGATCCGCGTGCACCCCCCATTTTCCAGATCACACCTCTAAGACTGCGAGCATCCCCAAATCCGTGTACCCAGCGAATGCTTCCGCGCTCCCATATTTGAAGCATACACCTAAATCTGTGCAATCCAAAATTCAGTATATTGCCCCATATTAGAGAAAACACCCTAAATCCGTCCGCATCCCGAAATCCGGACAGCTTTGTGGCCATTGCTGCGGACTTTAACCACACCAGCTTACAGACTGTGTTCCCCAAATTCCTGCAATATGTGGATTTCAAAACCAGGGCAGACAACACACTGGACTTGGTTTATACTAACACACCACAGGCATACAAACCAGCCCCCCGCCCCCATCTTGGCCACTCTGACCACATATCTGTCATGTTAACACCTCCATATAAACCACAGCTTAAACATGTGAGAGCAGAGAAAAGGCGGATAAAGGTCTGGCCAAAAGGAGCAGCCTCAGCACTACCAGACTGTCTTTTGCACACAGACTGGGACATATTCAAAACAGCAGCCTCCTATGATGACCATACAGACATTGAGGAGAATGCGGAGTCTACAGCTACATAGCCAAATGCACGGAGGATGTCACTGTGATGAAAATCTTCACCGCACGTGGTTATAAAAAACCATGGATGACAACAGAGGTGCGTTCACTACTGAAGGCCCGTGATCAGCCGTGATCGGGGGACAGGAGTATGTTTCGCTCAGCCAGGTCTGCGCTTTCTCTAGGGATCAGGAAAGCGAAAAATACATGGACACTTCTGTGACACAGGTGATACCAGACGGATGTGGCAGGGAATTAAAGTTCTGACAGTCCACAAGATCAGGCAGAAAACCGATGTCAACGTCGCCTCTTTTCCAAACAAGCTTAACAAATTCTTTGCACGCTTCGAAGCATCGAACACTACAGCAAGGGGGAGAGCCAGTCCCTTCTTACCATCTGACCAGCCGGCTCCAATCATTGATTCAGAGCACACACGGAGGACCCTTGCCATAGTCAACCCACGAAAAACTGGAGATCCCGACGACATCCCTGGAAGTGTGCTTTAGGAATGTGCTGATGTATTAGCAGATGTCCTGTCAGACATTTTCAACATCTCCCTTAGTCAGGCCATTGTCCCCAGATGCTTCAAAACCTCCACAATCATCCCTGTAGCAAAGAAATCAGTTGTAGCCTGTCTGAATGATTACCGTCCCGTCGCCCTGACCCCCATAGTGATGAAATGTTTTTAATGGCTTGTCAAGCCTCATATCACAGCCAGCCTCCCCTCATCGCTGGATCCTCTACAGTTTGCTTATCGTCCAAATCGCTCTACGGAGGATGCAATATCCACCACACTGCACACAGTTCTCTCTCACTTGGACAACAAAGACCCTTATGCCAGAATCCTGCACATTGATTTCAGTTCAGCGTTCAATACCATCATCCCACAGAGACTAGTGGTGAAACTGTCGCTGCTTGGCCTTAACACTACCATGTGTCGCTGGATTCTGGATTTCTTGACAGAGAGACCACAGTCAGTCCGTGTTGGTCGGAAGATCTCTGACTCCATCACACTGAGCACTGGATCCCCACAAGGCTGTGTGCTTAGCCCATTGCTGTTTACACTGCTAACACATAACCGTGCAGCCAGATTCAAGGAGAACCTGATCATTAAATTTGCTGATGATACCACAATGGCGGGGCTCATCAGCAAAAATTATGAAACAATGTACAGAGAGGATGTCAAACACCTAGAGAGCTGGTACAGTGACAACAACTTGATGCTTAATGTCACCAAAACCAAGGAGATGATCGTCGATTTCAGTCGGTCTCAGCCTGAGCATACACCCCTCAGCATCAGCTGCTCCACGGTGGAAAGAGTGGAAAACAGCAAGTTCCTTGGCATGGATATCTCGGACAATCTCACCTGGTCCAGGAACACCACTGGGATTGCGAAACGAGCCCAGCAGAGATTGCACTTTCTGAGGAAGCTTCAACAAGCATCACTCCCCACTAACATCTTAACTACATTCTACAGAGGCGTTGTTGAGAGTGTGATGACCTTTTGCATCACAGCCTGGTACTCCAGCTGCAATGCTGCCGACAAAAAAGCCTTTCAGAGGGTGGTTAAGGGAGCAGAGGTTATTGGGGTCTCACTACCTTCCGTCCAAGACATCTTTCCGAGTCGATGCCTCCAGCAGACAAGGTACATCATTATACACCGGTCGCACCCTCTCCATGAACTGTTTGTTCTTCTGCCTTCAGGCAAACGTTACAGGAGCATCAAAACTAAAACCACAAAATAACTAAACAGCTTCCTCCCACAGGCACTCAGACTGCTAAATAGCTGATCTACCTCACTCTGCTTTGGACACTTTTAACTTGATTTTAACTGACATGTGGCTGTTGTGTTTTACTATTTATTGTTATATTTATTATTTAGTGTTGCGTTTGTTATGTTATAATTGCACTGCCCCTGGGAAACGCTGTCTCATTCTGCCCTGCAGAGCTGATGTACGGTTAGAATGACAATAAAGATTTTGAATCTTGAATCTTGAATCTTGAATCTTGAAAAAATCCCATCATGAACTCTAGCTTGCCTATCATCGAGGATCCCTTCAAAAGGAAACATTAAGGACATACAACCACACATGATACAACCTCTTCTCATTAATGCCATTGGAGAGGAGGTACAGACACTTGAAGATACACACTCAATTTTTACGACGAGCATTTTCCCCTCCAGCATCAGTTTCCTGGACGAACAGGAACTATTTTTGGTTTGGTACTACTTATTTATTTATTTTTTGTATTTTTATATTTTCAGTTAATTAAGGCATCAGTTAATTTGGGTAGCAACTTATTTGGGACGACTCTTGAGGAATAGAAACGAAGTGGTTAAAATGTCCGGAAATTCCCTTCATTTATTGAGGACGCTATGCCGCTTAATTGAGACTTTCATCTATCTTTGTATCATCGGCAAATTTAGCTGCAATTCCATTAATCCCATAATTCACGTCATAGATGTATATCTTAAAAAGGAGTGGTCCCAACGCAGACCCCTGTGGAGCTCCATCGGTAACCGACAGCCAGGCAGAATGGGATCCCTTATTTCCAATCCCTGTTTACTGCCGAGCAACCAAAGACCCACTGATGCTAGTAACTCCCCTGTAATTCGATGGGCTCTTGTGTTGCTAAGCAGCCTTGTGTGTCAAAGGACTTCTGAAAATACAAGCACACCACATCCACTGCATCTCCTTTGCCTACCCTGTTTGTAATTTCCTCAAAGAATGTAGCAATTTTAGGACACCATGCTGACTTTGGCCTATCTTGTCAGGTGCCTCCAGGTACTCCGTAATCTCATCCCTAACAATCGATTCCAACAACTTCCCAACCACTGATGTCAGGCTAGCATGTCTATAGTTTCAGTTCTTCTGCCTCCCACCTTCTTAAGTAGCGGCGTAACATTTGCAGTTCTCCTGTCATTCAGTACAATGCCAGAATCTATCTATTCCTGGAAGATCATTGTTAGTGCCTCCGCAATCTCTCCAGCTACTTCATTCAGATCCCTGGGGTGCAATCCATCACGTCCAGGTGATTTATCAACCCCCAGACCATTAAGCCTCCTGAGCACCTTCTCAGTCGTAATTTTCACTGCACATACTTCACTTCCCTGACACTCTTGAATATCTGGTATACTGCAGACGTCTTCCACTGTGAAGACTGATGCAAGATACTCATTCATTTCCTATGCCATCTCTTCGGCTCTCATTACAATAACTCCAGCATTATTTTCCATTGGTCCTATTGCTACCCTTTATATCTTATCTATATCTATATCTTTTACGCTTTATATACTTATACAAAAACTTTCTTATCTTCTTTGATATTAGACGCCAGCTTCCTTTCATAATTTACCATTTCCTTCTTAATGAACTTCTTAGTTTCGTTCTGCAAGTTTTTAAAAGCTTCCCAATCCTCTATCTTCCCACTAACTTTGGCTTCCTTGTATGTTGTCTCTTTTGTTTTTGCCTTGGCTTTGATTTCATTTGTCAGCCACGGTAGTGTTCTTCTTCCATTCGAAAATTTCTTCTTATTTGAAATTGTTCTGTCTTTCACTTCCAACATTTTTCGCAGAAATTCCAGCCACTGCTGTTCTGCAGTCATTCCTGCTAGTGTCCCTTTTCGTTCTGCCTTGGTCATCTCCCCTCTCATACTATTGACATTTCCTTTATTCCACCGAAATAACGACACGTTGGAATTTAGCTTTTCCTCCTCAGATTTCAAAGTCAACTCGATCATATTGTGATCACTGTTCCCTAAGCGTTCCTTAAACTTAAGCTCTCTCATCACCTCCGGATCATTGCGCAACACCCACTCCAGCACAGCCGATACCTTAGGGGCTCGGCAAGAAGATGTTCTAAAAAGCCGTCCCTTATGCATTCAACAAATTTCATGTTAAATTCTCCAATGATTATCATGACATTGACCTTCTGACACGCCATTTCAATCTCCTTCTGAAATTTGTAATCCATATCCCGGCTGCTGTTTGGAGGCCTGTATACAGCTGCCACTACGGTACATTTACTCTTGCCAGTTGTTTCATCAACCCATAGAGACTCTACAACTTCCAGTCATATGTCATCTTTTCTAATGCATTAATATTATTTCTTATACGCAGAGCCACTCACCTCTTCTGCCTACTAACCTATCTTTCCGATACACCGTATACATTTGGAAGTTCAGCTGCCAAAGAATGGCCATTCTTTAGCCAAGTTTAAGAGATGGCCACAAAGTCATACTTTCCAACCTGCAGCTGATTTCACGATCGGCCATTTTATTTCTTATTCTGCGTGCATTCAAATATCACACTTTTAGTCCAGTATGTATTGTTTCTATTGTAACTGCACCAAGCTTCTACTGTCCTGTAACTCATCCCACTGGCTGTGATTATACCTCATCTCCTGCCTGTCCTTTCTGTCATCTGTGTCGCGCACTATCTCTGATTTATTTCAGTTTTCCCCTTCCTCAGCCCCATCACCCCGCTTCCCATCCCCCTGCCAAATTTGTTTAATTAAATTCCACTTGTTAACGTTTTCTTCCATAGTGATGATTCATCTTTCTGAACTGGCCTCTCATTTAAGTCTGTATTTCTTAGCAGACTTCCGTATACTCTCATGGAGTGCTGAATCCTGTTTATTTTTTATATACAAGTACATACATTAGAAGTGTTATCAGACTGTTGGGTGATTTTTTAAGAAGTCTGTATAGCGTTTCCTCCTTCTGTCCTCGGTAGTGTTAATCTAAGTGGTTTTCAGTGTAAACAGTGCATTATTTTTTAATTTGTCGTTTCAGTTCTTATTTTTCATTTGTAAAGTTTCCAGGTTGGAAAGGGAGGAAGTAAATTTTGCCGAAATAATACTTAAATATTGGTGTAGCAGAAGTGTTTATTGCCTTTGATGTATTTGCTATACAATGGAGATCTGCTTGGCAAATGTTCTTAAGCCTTGCGGTAAATTTTGTCATGCTTTCCCTTTATCGCACGACTTTATATTTCACTTGCCTGTTGGCATTCCAGAAACCCGCGTATCAAGAGTTCTGATGCAGCGTCTTAGCACAAAACTCTGATCCCGTCCATAAATGCTGCCTGACCTGGTGAGCCCCTCCAGCACGTTGTGTGTACTGCTCTGGATTCCCAGCATCTGCAGTATCCAGCGCATCTCATGTGTCCCATATACTTGTAAGTTTCTAGAAAGGACGCGCAGGGACGCAGAAAAGGTTGCTCGGTTGGTGAAAAAATAAAATCAAATTTTAGCATTCATTTCAAGAGGACTTGAAGACAAAAGCAAGGACTTAATATTGAGGCTTAATAAAGTACTGGCGAGGTTTCACTTGGAATACTGTAAGCGGTTTTGGGCCCTTGATCTTAGAAAGGATGGGCTAATATGAAGTGAGTTTAACGGAGGTTTACTAAAATGATTCCAGGATTGAATATCTTGTCATAAGAAGAGAATCTGATGGGTGACATGATTGAAACCTATCTAATGTCTCGATGGATTGGATGTGGAGAGAATGTTCTATGGTGGGAGAGTCTAGAACCAGAGGACACAGTTTCTGAATAGAGGGGCGTCCTTTCGGAACGAAGATGAGATTAGCCAGAGAGTGGTGAATCTGTGGAATTCGTTGCCAATGGCAGTTGTGGAGGCCAGTTCACTACGTTTATTTCAGACAGTGTTTGATAGATTCTCCATTGGTCAAGTCATGAAGGGATACAGGGGGAAAGCAAGAGATTGGGGCTGCGTGGAAAGTTAGATCAGCCATGATGAAATGGCGGAGCAGACTCGATGAGCCAATAATTGCTCCTGCGTCTTATGGTCTCATGTTTCATGCTCATCTCTTGGTGGTATTGTATCTTGCTGATTCTACCAGCTCTATTACAACTTTCATGCTTTACTTTGCACTTATCTTGTCCAATGTTCATGTTTATATCTTTAGATATGAATTCTATTAATTAAATTAATTGCTCTGCCTTTGATGACGAAGCAGCGATCGTCCGCCTATAGAGGATTTGTCAACCTATAACAAACAATTATTATATGTATATTGTTTCTCAGCTCAAGCTGGTAAAACCGGAAGTACGGGCATCGCGAAACGCACTCATTTCTCAGTTTGCTCGGAACTTGTCTGCTTATCTCGCGGGGATGTTTTCAATGGAGGGTCATTCGAGGTTAACTTAATCTTCTATAGTGACCATTTCTTCATTTTCCTGGATTGTGCTTTCACTTAAGTTTATCTGTCTGTACTTCTTATTAGTTTTACACATCCGTCATGGAGTGCGAATCCTGGTTTCGTTATAGAAAATATATCCTGAGGAGATATTTTACTTCACCGCCCCCCTCCCTGTTTCATCAACAAACTACCTTGTACTTCCTCCCCTGCCCCGTACACCTCTTACTCTGAATTACCATCTATTTCCCCACCAATACCAATAATGAAAGCGCATAGGGGGCAGAAGTGAGCATAGATGCGATTACTAAGGAGAAAATGTGCTTTGGAAGCTGAAAGGCCTGAAGGTAGATAAGACTCCTGGACCAGTGTTCAGAAAAAGGTAGTTGAAGAGTTTGTGAAGGCATTAGAGCCATATAACACTAAAACACCAAAATGCCATTCGGCCAATTTAGTCTGTGCCAACCCCGTAATCTGACTAGTTCCAGCAATCTCCAGCGGGACCATATCCCTCCGTACCCGTCGCTTCCATGTATCCATCCAAATTCACTGAAATGTTGAAATCTATCCTGCCTCTTGCTCTGGCAGCACATTCCACATTCTCACCGCCTCTGAGTGAAGAAGTGCCGCCTCATGTTTCTCTTACAGAAGGAGTAATGATCTTTCAAGAGTTGTTCGATTTTGGAATGTTTCTGGGGTCCAGAAAGTTGCAAATGTCACTCCACTCTTTTAAAAGGAGGGAGGAAGAAGAAAGGACATGATAGAACAGATGGTCTGACTTCAGTGTTTGGGAAGACTTTGGATTCCTTTCAGGATGATTTCTCGGTCTACTTAGAGGCGCATGAGATTTCCTTTGGGGAAATCTCTCCTGAGAAATCTGTTGGAATTCTTTGAGTAATTAATAAGCAAGATAAAGAAATGAAAGGCAATGGATGTTGTTTGCATGAATTTTCAGATGATCTTTAGCAAGGTTTTGCACATGAGGCTGCTTAACAACATCACAGGTCATGGTATTACAGGAATGATACTGGCATGGATCGATGGCTGGATTACTGGCAAGAGCAAAGAGTCAGTACAATGCGAGCCTACACTCTTGTCAGCCGGTAACTAACGGTATGTTGCTGGGGTCAGTATTGAGAACGCCTCATTTCTTGTTAGATATCAACGATCTGGATGAATGATCAGTTCTGGAATCTGGACCAATGATCAGAATTTATGGCCTGGTGACCAGCTTTTCAGATGATACAAACGTAAGTGCAGGATAGGCAGCTTAGAGCAAAGTGGGTGTCTGCAGAATGACTCAGACAGGTTTGAAGAACAGACAATGAAGTGGCAGATGGAATACAGTGTAGGGACAGCGGTCTGCAGTCAGGTACTCAGGTTCCCTCAGTATAATATTGCATGAACATTATTAGCAAAAATCTCCGCTACAATATAAGTTTCATTTCGTTACAGACACAAATTCCATCTTGGTGTACTACAAGTAAAGTACATTTCCACAGTGGCAGAGAAACACCCAATCACCCCTCGTCATCCGTAAATCCCTTTCAACCCCTACATTACTCTCCATTTCTGTAAAACCCTCCGACCCCTACAGCACTCGGCATCTCAGCAAATCCCTCCACCATCCAACCTGGAGCATTTAACGACAGCTGACCCGAGAAAGACACTGTCCGTGGCAGAAGGAAGGGCTCATAAAACACCCTGCTGACTAAAAGAAACTACTGTCTGATGAAGGATGGGGAAGCAAACACACCAGTTCTCTCTGTTTCCCGCGCGAGTTTGTCTACGCTTGGATAATCTAATCAGAGCAACTGAATGTGGACACAGGAAGCTTCAGGTAAAGATCTGCTAAACCTGAGGCCATTCTCAAACAAGACGACATTTGTTATGTGACGGGTGTGGACTCTGAACTGATTCTTGACTCTGGGACAATCTAATCAGAGCAATAAACCTGAGACCATGCTCAGAGGAGCAGCTACTTGTTATGTAAAATGCCAGACATATCAAAGAAGCAATCTGTAGTCTCGTTAGACTCTGTCTGGGTTGCCTCATTTAACTGGTTCGGACCAGTCAGGGTGTAAAGAGACGAATACACAAGGCTGGGGTGGGCGGAGCCACGTACAATATGTTGGTTGTAGCTCTGTACAATGATCAGTAACCATTGACCCAGGTAGGTCAGGTGACCTTGAGCTTATGATTTGGAGATCCAATGGTTCAATTGATGAGGAATTATATAAGATTCCGGAGCTCCAAACATGCAGGGGTGATAACTCTCCAGCGGCCGGAGACCAACCATTGCCAAAAAGTAGGACCCCACGGACACGTGGAGATCGGAAACATGAGGATCGGAAGATGATGAAGAGGCATTAATCGTGCGGATAGTCAAAGGCTTTTTCCCAGGGCTGAAATGGTTGCCACAAGAGGACACAGGTTGAAGGTGCTAGGGAGTCGGTACAGAGGAGATTTCAGGGGTAAGTGTTTTTACTGAGAGTGGTGAGTGCGTGGAATAGGCTGCCGGCATCAGTGGTGGAGACGGATACGATTGGGTCTTTTTAAGAAACTTTTGGATCGGTACATGGAGCTTAGAAACATACAGGGCTATAGGTAAGTCGAGTCATTTCTAAGGTAGGGACATGTTCGGCACAACTTTGTGGGCCGTAGGCCCTGCATTGTGCTGTAGGTTTTCTATGTTATCTATGTTTCTATGGACTGCCTTGCCAGCGTAGACTCTTTTCCCGGGTAATACCTTTTCTCTTCATTGACTGTTCATGGAGTGTCAGGGTTTCCAGTAGGGTGCGCACAGGAAGATAGTGTGTAAATCTACGTGCTTTTAGTAGAAATAATTTAGTAGATTCTCTGTATCTCATTGATCATTGTTGCAAGGGATGATTCTTGTCACAGTGGCGTCCATCATTAACATTGTCCACTAACAGGACGTGCCCTCCACACAGTGTTACCATCGGGAAGGAGATACAGAAGCCTGAAAGCTCAGGCTCAGCGATTCAGGAACAGCTTTTCTCCCTGCTGCCACCTGTATCTCAGTTTTGTTTTCTCTATATTTACCCCCCGCCCACCCCCACACCATTTTGTGGACTCTGAACCGATTCTTGCTTTTGGATAACCTAATCAGAACAACTGAACGTGGACACCGGAAGCTTCAGTTGACGATCTGCTAACCCTGAGACTACTGTCAAACTAGTAGCCTTTTGTTATGTAAAGGCTCTGATTTCTCTACCACCAACCCCGCCCCCCCCCCCCCCGCCTCCCACACCATTCTGTGGACTCTGGACAGATTTTTGCTCTTGGATAATCTAATCAGAGCAACTAACTGTGGTGGAAGGTTCAGGTAATGATCTGCTAAACCTGAGGCCATTCTCAAACAAATAGCCATTTGGATTCTGAACTGATTCTTGATTCTGGGACAATCTAACGAGAACAATGAACCTGAGACCATTCTCAGAGGAGGAGCTACTTGTTATATAAAATGTCAGACCTACCAAGGAAGAAATCTGTAATCTGGCGAGACTCTGTCTGGTTTGCCTCATTGAACTGGCGTGGACCAGTCAGAGTGTAAAGACACAAATACAGAAGGCTGAGGTGGGCAGAGCCATGAAACAATATTGGTTGTAGCCCTGTACAATGACCAGTAACCAGGTGACCCAGGTCGGTCAGGTGACCTTGAGCCAATGGGTTGGAGATCCAATGGTTCAATTGATAAGGAACAAATTATGACTCAGGAGCTCCACATATGCAGGGGAGATAACTCTCCAGCAGCCAGAGACCAACCATCGTGGAGAAGGAGGACCCCACAGACACGTGGAGATCGAGATCACGAGGAAAGCCTGATCAGTATAGACTCCTTTCCCGTTTAATACCTTTTCTTTTCATTGACTGTTCATGGAGTGTCAGGGGTTCTAGTAGGGCGCACACAGATAGCGTGTGACCCTACGCGCCATTTAGTTGAAATAGTAAAAGATACTTGTTGTTAAATACCGATTCTCTGTGACTCACTGATCATTATTAGACGGGGTGATCCTTGTAACAGTGGCGTCCATCATTAAAGCCGCCACCAACAGGACACGCCCTCTGCACCGTGTTACCGTCGGGAAGGGGAGTCAGAAGCCTGGAAGCTCACGCTCAGCAATTCAGAAACAGCTTCTTCCCCGCCAGCACTTAGTTTTTCCCTATTTTTATTTATGATGTATTTCATTGTACTGTTGCCTTAAATTTCACGACGTATGGCTGCGATATTACATTTGGTTCCGATTCTGATTCAGATGCGGGGTGGGGGTGTTAGATTGAACTTAAATTAGTTGAAAGGTTCTTAGAAACTCGTGGGACGAAGGGTTGTATTGTGTTGTAGTATTTTCTGTTCTATGCCTTGTCTAGTCTACTGTATCATACGATCTCCGTCCAGTCGATTAATTATTTTAAGCTACGACGTCTTGCTTTTCCAGACTGCTCTCAAAGCGTTTGATAATAAAATGCTGGAGGAGAATTTAACACGAAAAGGCCATAAATGTCAATGCCGGCCGCAGGCTGATATCGATAGTTTTGCTTGGAAGGGACTCGTCAAGTATTACGTAATGAGGATTTGTCCTGGGTGTTCAGATTACGCTGGTCATGGGGTATGAATAGAAGTATATGAACAAAAAGGAACATGAGCGACAGTCAGTATGGGCCAGTCCGTACTAGGTCATGTCTAACCAATCTTCACATGGTACTGACCAGGAATGGTGTGGAAGGCAAGGCAATGGATGTCGTCTGCAGGGACTTCAGCAAGGAATTTGCAAGGTTTCGCATGGGAGGATGCTCGAGAAAGTTCAATGGCTTGGCTTTCACGATGAGGTAGTGAATTGGATCAGCCATTGGCTATGTTGGGGAAGCTAGAGTGTGGTAATAGATGGCTGTCTCTCTGACTGGGGACCTGTGACGAGTGAAGTGCCACAGGGGTCGAGGCTGTGTCTGTAGTTGTTCGCCATGCATATCAACAACCTGGATAATAATGTCGTTAACTAGATCAGCAAATTTGCCGATGACAACGACATTGCGGGTGTAGTTGACAACGAGGAAGACTAACGGACCATGAAGTGGGATCTGTACCAGATGGAACAATGTGCTGAAAAATGGCAGATTGGAATTAACGCAGACAAGTGTTAGATTTTGTCCTCTGGGCGGACTAGCCAGGGTTGGTCTGACACAATGAGAAACAGGGCACAGAGGAGTACGATAGAACAAACGAATCTGGGAATGCAGGTCCATAATTCAATGAAAGTTCCGGCACAGTTTGACAGGGTCGTTAAAAAAGCTTTACGCGCATTGGACCTCAGAATGGAAATCAGAATCAGATTCATGTTATTATCGTCGGTGTGAAACGTGAAATTTGTTAACTTAGCAGCAGCAGTTCAATGCAAAAGATAATATAGAAGACAAATAATAATAATGATGCATAAGTAAGTAAATTAATTACAGTATACGTACATTGAATAGATTAAATATCGTGCAAAAAGCAAACAAAAAGATACATATTTAAAAAGTGAGGTAGTGTTCACTCGTTCAATGTCCATTAGGAATCGGATGGCGGAGGGGAAGAAGCTGTTCCTGAATCTCTGAGTGTGTGACTTCAAGCTACTGTACCTTCAGCCTGATGGTAAAAGTGAGGAAAGGGCATGCACTGGGCGCTGGAGGCCCTTAATAATGGACGCTACCTTTCTGAGACACCGCTCCTTGAAGATGTCCTGGTGAATTTGTGGACTAGTATCTAAGCTGGAGCCTACTAAATTCACAGCCCTCTACAGTTTCTTTTTTAAATTGTCGCACTATTTTTACTTTATTCAATATAAGTATACTGTAATTTACTTATTTATTTTTATTATTATTTTATTCTGATTTTTTCTTCTATATAATGTGTTGCACTGAAATGCTGCTACTAAGTTAACACATGTCACATCACATGCCTGTGATAATAAACATGATTCTGATTCTGATGCTGAGCTTCTTTCGGTCCTGTGCAGTAGCCAGACAAGACAGTGATGCAGACTGTCAGAATGCTGTCCAAGGTACATCCATAAAAGTTTTTCGTGTATTCGTTGTCATACCAAATCTCTTCAAACTCCTAGTGAGTATTGGCATGTGTTCCTTCGCCTTACCCTTCCTGATGTCCACAATCAGCTCTTTCGTCTTACTGACGTTCAGTGCCGGATTGTTGCTGTGATACCACTCAACTAGTTGGTTTATCTCACTGCTGTGTGCCCTCTCGTCGCCATATGAGCTTCTACCAACAATGGTTATATCATCGGCAAGTTTATAGATGGTATTTGAGTTATGTTTAGCCTCACAGTCATGGGTATAGATAGAATAGAGCAGTGGTCTAAGCACACACCCTTGAGGCGCATCAGTGTTGATTGCCAGCGAGGAGGAGATATTTTCACCTATCCGCACAGAATGTATACTTCGGTTAGGAAGTCCAGGGTCCAATTACAAAGGCCGAGGTTCTGTATCTTCTCAATCAGGGTTATGGGAAAGATTGTCGATTAAAGTATTGATTACTTGGGAAGTTGTGTTGATGTTGTTTAAGACTTTGTTGAGGCTTAATTTGGAATGTTATTGCAGTTTTGCTCAGCTATCTGCAGGAAAGATGTAAATAAGTTTGAAAGAATGCAGAAAAAAATTACACGCCTTTTGCCGGGACTGTATGTGTTGAATTCAAAGGAGGGATTACATATGTTAGCACTTTATTCCCGAGAGGAAATTGAAGGTGGGAAACTTCGGAAGTCGTTGGATGCTTGGAGTTGTGGAGACGTCATTTTTCTATTGCGTTAAATATTAACTACTGGACGATATATTACATTCTGCGTCTCTTTGTCTTGGAGTTGAAAGGCTTTTCTAAATGTTGTATGGTTGCAATTACAGATGTTTATTTACTATTGAAAAAATAAGGGCATGTCATTTTCTGCGATATTTTGAAAATATGACTGCATTGCGGATTTAAAATTATCACGAGGTTTGGACATAATTGAGTTCAATTGAAAGAGAAATAGAAAGATTACGGCCATGAATGACTTCATGATAGTCATATGTTTATGTAGTTTATGTTGGATGGATGATTGAATTAATTTTATTTTTCACCATACATGAGGCAAAAAATGTGTGTCTCCTTGCGAGTAGTGTTTTCCAGGAACTGATGCGAATTTCGGAGGCTGCATATCTTTCCGAAATTATAAGAAGTGTTGATATATGTGAGTCTCAGGTCTCCACCTCTCATTCTCCTAAATTCTTTATAACACGTGCTGAGGCCCTTTGCTTTTGAAGTTGTTTATTCTATATTGTACAATTGCCTGCGATGGTTTTGCAAGAAGACAAGTCTGAGCCCGGATGTTTGGTTTGTTTTCGCTGCGTTTTTAGTTTGTGTAGTTATGTATGGTTCATTTATTATGGATTTCTGATGGAGACACGGACTCCACACCGGCCATGTGGATTCAGGGTTAAAGGGATCAAAATTTGACCGTTTCTACACCCAACACGATAAAATCACGATTCAGAGGTAAACTGGCATTATAATAAAATGGTGTCTACTTGAATTGGGAATTTGGAATTCGCATTTTGGAAGGCTGGTTCTTTTAATGAGCAGCAAAATCTGCTGAACACTTTGAAATGTTGGTTTGAAGTTGTAGCTCTCATTGGAAAAGATTGTTTTGAGGTCATTGTAGCATCCGCCCTGTAATATGTAAATGGAAGGTCAGTTTATATAACGTGGCGGTGTAATCAATAGCTCAGCGATTTGCTTACATCATCAGCCCTAATTACATTAATTATCCAGCTGCTGTTGGGTGGTCAGATTAAATCGGTTATTTCCCTCTATAACTGCAAAGTTCAAATATAGTTGTGAAGTGTACCGAAATTTCGACCCACTACTACTGACATAATACTCGCTGGTCTGTAATTTGAAGGAGTCTCCCTTTTATCTTTCGTCAACAAATGAATAACATTTGCCACCCAACCTCACCCCGCAATCCTCCAGTTCTACTTCCATGGTCACCGATGACACCAATATCCTGTCCAAAAATGCAGCAATATCTTCTCTCGTTTTCCAAAATTACACCTGGACTATATCCCTTCTGGCACCGGGGAATCATTTATCATAATGTTTTTCATGTTTCTTGCGCATCCTCTTTCTTAGCGTCGGCATGTTCTAGCCTATTGATGCTGTGTTCACATTCATCAATGTATTCAGTAAGGGCCCTTCACTGCTTCCTCTTTTACTTCTGATCTTCCCACACTCCACCTAGTCATCCTCCTGGTCTCCACTTACTTTAGTGCAACTCGCTAGGCATTCTCAAGTCCCATTATAGCTTTTCTATGTCCATTGTTAAATTCTTTCCTGTCTGCATTGTGCCTCGCTATAACCCTACCCGGATCTTTCTTCCTAAACCTAAACTATGTTTTTTTCCTTCTTCTTGACTCGTCCATGGTTCTTGTCACCCAGAGTTACCTTACGCTATCATCCTTTCCCTGCGTCAATGAGACAAGCCCTGACTGAACTCCATGTCAGTGCTCCCTAAACAATCCCCACATAACTGTTGCGCCTATTCCTGAGTACATCATTTCCCAATGTACGTTCCCAAGTTCCTGCCAGGTAGCACCATACATCGCAAACCCCTAATTAGATACATTTCACATTCCCTAGTTCTATTCCTGTACAAGGTAAATGTCGGGGACTCTGCCCTATCATTCTGAAATGCTGACCCGCGGAGAGATCTGTCACCTGACACGTTTCTTTTTCCAATATAAGATCGGGTATGAGCTGTTCGCTAGCCCGCCTTTCTTCTTATAGTGAAATGAATCCTTCCTGGACACAACTGAGAAATTATGCCATAACTAAACATTTTACCCTGGGGAGGTGGCAAAGAATATTAGAGATGATTCAGTTCCCCGTGCCGATAACATGCCGCATGTCCAGGTTGCGCTTCCCGATCGGTTCCTCACCGTGCCCGTTGCAGATTTTTGTTAATCTGGTGGGAGGCAGCACTGAATACTCCAAATGGGGAGATCGTGCCCTTCATGTTTCTGTGTTCGTCGGAACAAACGGACGCTCCACGTTGACCTCTCTCTCTGCAGCTGCGATACTCTCGCAGGTTTGGCATTGCACTCCCTTTACACTCATTTAGCTGATCCTATCCATTTTGAAACATCAAAATCCCGGGAAGTCCTGAAGCCATCCCTGCCCTTGTGACAGTCGAGTGCCTGTGATAGTTTGGACCGTATTTCAACCAATGTAACAATCACGCCAGCAGCATTGAGCGTTTGTATTGCTACCTACCTGAACTGTGTGAAGCAAACAATCCTCCGCCATTTCTGCATTTTCAGGATGTCAAGGCATATGATTGTTTGAATTCTAGACATATTTGCCAATCCTATTCATTGTAAAACGGCTTTATTTGAAAACACCATTTAGTGTAAACACATACTTCATTCCATTCCTCAGCTCTTCTCTGAATTTCCTCTGTGTCAGTGTATAGTTACAAGTATTGGTACACATGCTGAGAAATTGCAACATGAACCCTAATTGCTGTAGGATGTATACCGGGGAACTCAAATATCTGTCCTCGTAAAAATAGTTTTGCACTTGCCATTTTAGAGAATGGGCTACATAGGGTATCCAAAATAATATGATATTAGCTGATATAGAAAACAACAGAATCATCGATTTTCTGCGTTTTTCCACCTCGTCATCTTTCTGATTGTCGCTGCTGTGCCGAAGCCTTCTGCGGACTCTATTTGCAACAACGATATGCCTTACGGTTAACCCGTTAAACACCAGGATTAATCCGATTGGTAGCAATGGTTTTAAAATGCTGTCCAGTAATTTGTATGCTTTCCACACGGTAGAAGTAATGTATTCATACACCGGCGTGTTGTCTATGATGACGTAAGGTTCAATGGCAAAGTAAGCCGGTACACATTTTCCACAGCTCACTATAACCACGGTCACGATAACCACCGTTGCTGTTCTCTCGGTGCAGTATCGCTCCCGCAGCTTTCAGCAACATATTGCGATGAAGCGATCGAAGGTAAAACTGACCGTGAACCAAACAGAACAGTCCGTCGTTACCATCCCGAATACAAGTGTCAGAGCGCATACAGGAGTGATGAGCAGGGATCTGGAATAAATGTAGATATTGTTGGTCTGTTCTACTAAAGCAAACACGATAACCACCATTAGATCCGCTGTGGCCATTCCAACCAGGTAACGGGTGATGCATTTGGACAGTCCGCATTTTCCCCGAGAAAGGATCACAATCGCCGTTAAATTAACTACAAGAAATTTGGAAACAAAATAGAAATATGATCAGCTCCCTGAATGCCCCCATTCTACCGATGCTATGCAGGGTATGGTCTGTTTCGAAATGGAAAGCGGAGATCCAGCGTGTGCGGTCTCGGTCGCTGCACTCCGGCTGGAGGACAATGACGGATGTGAGTGTCAGTGGATTGGCGACCTTCCCACAGTTTAGAGCGAGGCATCCGAGTTCCACGACTCACGGACCGGTAAACGGAAGATCGTAGACAGCACCATTTCCATTATTAGGGGTGAAACATTTGAAGGGATTGTTTGCAGCGCTGACAAAGTGGAATCACAAGATACAAAACACAATTTATCATTTACTGACTTATGTAAGAACAGACCTACGTGTCGAAAATAGACTGAACCGTCATTTAAATAAGCTGCCACGTTGTTACAAGGTCGAAGTGTCGGCACTGATAGAAACTCGGACTTAGAAAAGCAGAGACCAGCATCACTTCAGAAAGCCTAGCGAGGTGAAATTATGAAACAATGTCAATATCGGCACCAACTTAATTGACAAAAGAAGAAAACACTGCGATCAAAGTATGGAAAATGGAAATAAAACCATTAGATGCCTGAATTCTCCATTCCGGAAACACGTTTCAGCCAATGGTAGCATCTGTGCTCAGTAACAGTGCGGATACCGCAGCAGAGTAACGACGGCACCATACATAAAGTAACCAGCTCCGGCATCTTACCGGGGACACCAACCGCTACAAGTGTCGGATAGAAAATGCCCGCGATGTAGTAAATCGCCGGATATCCCATATTCCGTCAGAAGCAGCGTTCAGTTGTACGGAGCGTTTCAGCTGCTCAGATGGACTGGTGATCGGTTGAGCAGACTTTTATTGAGGTGAGAGCAATTCCACTGAGGCAATTAGCGTGGCTATCACGTCAGGGACATTAGTGACAACCAACTGCACAAACACTTAAGTTAAACTATTTTTACTCACTGTTCCCTTTTCATTAATTTGACTCCTCAAGGGATATTGCAATTTATGTTCTTTAAAATAAAATATGATGTGAAATTTCCATGTTATTTTCCATGATTCCTGGCTTCAGGGATTTAAATAGGTTATTTTTTTTAATACCTGTGTTGCTTTTAAAATTGGCATTCATCTTGAAGTCGATTTATTTTGTAACAGTCGACGGAGTACATTTGCTTCTGAAATTGAGGGAAGGAGTTTGTTCTGGCGGGTGAAATGGAGAGCACTTCTTTATTAAAGGGGAACTTCCGTTCATCTTTACTTTCATTTGTTCCAGTCATTCCGGGGGTTTGAATGATGGAAATCACAGTGACAGCTGACCTGTATTGCAATAACACTGCACGTATATTCTTCCAAACACCGTAGAAGAACCACAGTGATATTCCAGAGACCTGTGATCAAAAAGGGAACGTGTCCTGGGAAATTAGCGACGGCTGTGGAGAATTTGAGGAACAATGTTTTCCATCGCACACATGGGCCGTTTTACAGGAACCTGACTTCTGCCAGTCAATGACCTGACCACCCCATACCCGTAACATGCGATGCAGTCTGTTTAACTTTAAAGATATTCACACCTGCCACAATTCCACCACCATTTCTCCATTCATTCTCTGTCTGAAAAAAAGTAGCAAGTAGAAATCTGTGAACAATCCGCAGGTTCCCAAGTTGTTCTATTATTTGCCACGAAGTTGTATTTTTTTCTCCTGATTTACTGTCAGGTACATTGCCTTGCGAGCGTCACTATGGGCATGTGCAGGACAGCGGATGTTTTCAAGCTCACCTGTCAATCACACTTCCTCCTGCTCCTGCAGAGTGGTTCTCGCACCGATGAGCGGCCCTCGGCTTATTGGAGAGAGTCTCATCACTCCGTTTCCATCGTGGAAATCATACTAATGTGTGGCTCTTCGTTCACTCGACAAAGTATCAACACTGTCTTCAAATTTACCCACCGGGAAGTGAATCATCTATAATATTACCGGTTGAACTCCATCTGCAACTGTTCAGCGCTGTTCTGCATCCTGTCACTGTTCTATTGTAATCTGTGACAACCTTCTATACTGTCCATAATTCCACCAACCTCTACATCATTGAAAATACAATAATCTCCCCTTCCACCTCCTCATCCAAATCATTCATAAAAACACAAATGCCGGGAATCTCAGAACAGTTCTCTGTAGGACACCTGTCAACAACTTCCAGCGAGAAAACGCTCCATCCACAACTATCCTCCTGTGGGCGTCAGTTCTGAATCCATCAGCTAACTTTCCCAGGATACCAAACCTTCTGACGTTAAGCATGGTCCTATCATGGATGACTTTAACGTCTTCTTAAAATCCATTCATATCAGATCAATTATCCCCCACTTTATTTGCAGAAGACCACGTAACAAACATGTTCTCCCATCTGTTTCTCTCTTCTGTTGTCTCCGCCTTGTCTTTAGGCAAGTGCAAAGATGTGAGCTATCCTCATCCTCCGTGTACAAAATGGAAGTAGTCGCCCAGCTCACTGAGGGAGCAACTGCTCCTTCATCCACATCACCGTCGATTGCCTGAAACATAACGCTAAGAGGATCATCTCATCTTGGTCCAGGGCATCCCATTGACAATATGTTTTCCGGAACTCAGCTACTAGAGGACTTTGACTATCTCCAAGGGGTTTGAGTTGGTTAATATGATACCAATCCAATGTATTTGGAGCAGTTTGAACTCGATATACTGGTGGACTGGCTCTGTCAGCGATGCCATATGTCCCGACAATTCGCGAAGCTGTAAAGGGACTCGGCTGATGTAGAGACATTATAACCTTCTGTCCTATTTCCTACTCTTGCAGTTTTGTTTGCACCTCGAAATTTGTTCTTGTTTGCCCTTGTTTGCTCTGCTGCTCCTTCCGTCTCCTATTATGTGCGGCAACATAATGGGCCTCATCAATAGAGTCAATTAATTGCTGTTTGCATTTGTCCTTTCCAGTGCCACCATAATCGGTTGATGATAAATCTTGCCCAAACAAGGATTCTAACCCTTTCATTTTAGCTAACTTTGTCATTAAAGTTATGTTCATCCATTCAACAATTGCACTGCATTGTGGTCGATGAGAGATACCAACTGTGTTTTACCCCAAACAGTTTCATTACATTTCGGATCACGTGTGCGGTGCCGCGGCGACCATGACTGATTCTAGAGTGCTGGTCAATCGCCAACGGGTTAAAAACTCTCTCCAAACAAAATCGTGGCTGTAACATCAGCGGTTTTCATTATCTATTTGGGTATAGATGAAGAAGCCTCTGCACACTTGGTGAAAGCATCCACTATTTCGAGGATATATTTTAGTCCACCAGGGGATAGAGATAAAAATCCAACAACATAATCCTGTAAGGTAACACATGCTCCTTCTACGGAGCATATCTTAAAATACTTCTATAGCCAATTCATCTGGTTTATTACTGGGCACAAAACAAGCAATTCTTACAATAATGGTGTACATCCCCTCGCAAATTCGGCTATCAACACAGATTCTTCAGCGTTTCCATAGTTCTATCTGCTCCTTGATACCCACAAATGTCATGGCAACAACACATCATCTGGTACCACAAATCTACCATTATTAAGCACAATCCCATTCTGTGCCTGTATCCCTCGATACTCCATATACTCTTCAGAATCCCCTCCCCTTTGTACATTTCCTAACTCCTGATCCTGTTGCTGTGTCATGACTAACTCTATATGTATACAGTTTGGTGGTTTCTCTGCCATCGCTATCTCTAGATGTGGATTTCATTTCATCACCCAACTTGATTCTAGTTTGGCGAACTCACCAGCCTTGCTGCTCCCTTCCGGGGATGTCTTTAACTGAGCCCTCAGCTTTTTTCATCCATCAGTGTTTCCTCTTGTCTTCTCAAATATTTACTTAATCAAGGGAGCTGATGGTAAAGGTTTACTGTCTATTGAGATATTACCTCCAGCTTCCCATTGACGGTAAATATTCTGTAAAGCACACGCGTATGCAGTGACCCCAATCTGGTTCGTAGCCCGCAGTAACTCATCCATCCATGTATTTATCTAAGCTTCTGATGGAGACATTATTGGGAAGAGCAGTAGAAACATCTCAGCGGAATTATTTCGTTTTGTTTTTCAAACTGCATCTGGAAATTGTGATAAATAGTGGCCCAAGTATAAGGAAAAAAATAGGATTCCAGGATTCCAGGAGCACAGGTAGCGACAGCTCCTAGGAGACCAACCATCGCAGAAGGATGGATGATCACAAGTCAGAAAATTGATTACATCAGGATTAAGAGAAACGCCGAGACAGAGCAGACTCATGGCCCCGGTGTTATCTTCCTGATTATTTCATGGCTTGTGGAAGATACGGGCAACCTATGGGTGCACACAGGTGTTTACTGTACATTTATAGCACGGCCGCTTTCGACCAACGGCGTTTACATTTCAAAGAACTCTCGCAATTTTTTATCTGTGACTCACCTGCCATTACACCACGTCACCTCATTCCTCCAGTTCATTCCCTTCCATCAATCGGCCTGTTCTGGCCAGAGACATTTGTCTTTCTATGAGTTCCATAACGGATGTTGTTTCAAGGTGTAATACAGAATCAAAGACCAGTAGAACTCGCCCAGTGAACAGAGTACGTTTCAAGAGAATCTCACTTACACACACCCTCGGGACTGGGTCAAGAGTGTCTATGTCTCAAATTCCAACGTAGAAGTGACGGGACGGTTAAAGGTAAATTAAACCATGGACCATGAAGCTTTATTCAGCCTCTGTAGAACGTGAAATATTAGCCATCTTTAGGACCATATGGTACCGGGGCGTGGAGGGGACATGGGCATCACCGCAGTTCAGCAGGTGTAATAAAAAAAAAATCAGCTCATTTCCGATCGTTGGAAGGTATCCAGTTGGTTGATGAAATGCCGTTCCTCTCATTTATGCTCTGCCTGACGAAGGCAGTGGAGAAGGGCACAGACAGAGAAAATATCAGTGGATCAATGGAATTGGAGTTAAAGTGCGTTTAACCAGGAAGCTCGGGATGAACCTCGTGACCATGCAAAAAAGTATTCCGGAGAACCAGTCGCTTATGTTTCTTTCTCTCTCTCTAACATCATGGAAACGTCATTGTGGACACTAAAAGTTCAGTAGCACAGTTCGGCAGATCTGTAAAGAAATAGCTGCGTCAGTTCTTTACATCAGAATGAAACGAGGAAAGTCAACAGCTTAGGCTAACTTACGCAAAGCTTACACTTCCACTTAACACATGCCCTCCTTATTAGATGCGCCTGACAAGGAGAAATTGTTTCATTGATGAACACAGCAAGCCGCTCAGAATTATTAAACTTCTGGGTGAAGCAACGATTCCCCCTCCACTTCATTTAAAAACTGGCGGGTTCTCATCCGATATCTGAAATGTTCTTGGAGAATCCTCTCTCCATCGACCCCACTGTAATCACATCCTTTACGTATGGGGAGCAGCAACTCGAATCTGACCAGTATTGTATATCATTGCATCAGGACCTTTCCCGTTAGTGAAGGCAGATATTTCCAATGTATTGAACCCATATTATCAATCCGCACACCTGCTTTCAGGGATGACTGAACTTCAATTGCCTTGCCCGGCTCTACATCAGTACTCTCGAGAACCCCGTCACTCTTTGCGAATATTCCAGTCCTACCCATCCGTGGAAGATAATCACCACTTACTTCAGTATTCACCCCTGTCTGCCCTTCGCAGACCATTTAACAGACTGATCAATGTCATTTCATAACTGACAACCCATTGGTATATCACTACGAGGAGTATCCAGACACAGTGAAAGGCTTCTCCGTGCGGCATTTGGTTCCGACCAATCAAAGACATCGAGGAAGCAAGTCAGGTAAAACAAAAACAAACAATATACAATGGTGTGTTATATATCCAGTGTACATGCAGTTCAGATTGTCAAACAAGTCAATACGACTGTCTATCTTGCTGTCAACAATGCTACCAATTCAGTGCATCTGCTAAACAATTGTCTTTGTTGGATCCAATGTAACGAACGCAGACGCTCGGTAAGTTTATTCATTTGCAACGATTGGAAGATCCCGTGCACGTTGATTGAATTACTTTGCTTCATACTGGCGTGAACTTCGATAGAAGCTGGTTTACCATGTGATGGACTGCATCAATTTGATGCACACACAAAATGCCGGAGAAACTCAGCAAGCCGGGCTGCATCTATTGAGATGGATAAACAGTTGCACTTTCAGGCCGCGACCATGTTTCAGGCTGCAAAACGAATGGGGGAAAATACCAAAACAAAATTTTGGGGGGAGGGGAAGAAGGCAACCCAGAAAGCTCGACGACTCAGTCTACAGGAGCCTCTATGGAAATGAATAAGCAGTTGACGTTTAGACCATAAGGACAGGATTAGGCCTTTCAGCCCATCGAGTCTGCTCCGTCATTGCATCAAGGGTGATCCCGGATCCCAATCAACCCCATACAGCTGCCTTCTCGCTTTGATGCGCTGACCGATCAAGAAACGATCATCTTCCACCTTAAATATACGCACAGGCGGCCTCCACCACAATCTGTGGCAGAGCATTCTACAGATTCACCACTCCTTGGCTGAAAACAAAGTCATCTTTACTTCCGTTCGGAAATGTCAACCCTCCATTTTGAAGCTGTGCCTTCTAGTTTTGGATACCCCCACCATAGGAGACATCCTCCCAATATCCAGCGTATCTAGTCATTTCAACAGTCGATACGCTTCAATGAGCTCGCCACGCATTCTTCCAACTACAAAGCTGCCAAACGCTCCTCATATGTTGACCCCCTTCATTCCCGAATCAACCTTGTGAACCGAGGCAGATCAGGAGAGGAGGTCGGAGAGGAGAAATAAAGGGGGCGGGCAAGTGGAAGGGGAAATAACGGAATTTAGAGATTTCTATGTTTATGCCTTATGATTGGAAGTTACTTAGACCGAATAAAAGGTGTTGGCCTTCCAACCTGAGAGTAGCCTTATCCTGGTAGAAGAGGAGTCTATGGAGCGATATGTCGGGCCAGGAATAGGGGTAGACATTGAAACCTTAAGCTACGAGTCTTTGAATATGTATAAACTGTGACTTTTCGGAATGCGAACCTTCAACAGGGCAGGAAAGGAAGTCGGGAGACATCACGGAAGAGAGAGGGGAAAACATATGGAAGTTGATAGGTGAAGTCAGGTGGTTGGGGGAAGATGGACGAAATAAGAACCTGGGAAGTAATGTGGGAAAGGCAAACAGCTCCGGAAGGATGAATCAGATATGAGAGGAGAGTGGATCATTGGAGAAGGGGAAGGAGGAGAGGTATCAGGGGGAACTGGTAGGAAAATGAGGAAAAGTGTAAAGGGAAGGGGAAAACACTGGAAAATAGAGATATCCATGTTCATGCCATACGATTTGAAGTTACCAAACCGGAGTGTAAGGGGTTATTCCCCCAGCCTGAGAGTGGCCTTATCGTGCACAAGAGGAGCCCAAGGACCGGCATTTCGCACCGGGAATGGAGACAGGAATTGAGATGATTTGACACTCGCGATTCCGCTTCTGTTGATGGAGCTCAGTTACTCGACGGAGCCTTCATTAACTTGAATAAGGGTCACGGCCGGAAACGTCGACTGTTTACCCATTTCAAAAGATGCTGCCTGACCTGTTGAGTTCCTCCAGCATTTTGTGTGTGTTGCAATTAATTTTATTAGTGATTTGCCTGCATTCATTTTCTTCGTAAGCCTTGACACTACCTTAATTTAATGCTCTTCACTGTATTACAGGATGATACAAGCAGCATATTATTTATATATATATTTTTATTGGTGTGATTTAAAACCGGGACAATTTCCAGAGTAAAACAGAGCATCCCAATGACAGTGCATCTTTGGTCTATGATGACAAAGTCTATGCAGCCTAGGAATGGACAAGATCAACATTAACAATCATGAAACGGATAGGTCAGCCTCAGAGAGTTTCACAACAACATTCACTGACTTCTCCAATTGTCATTTCTTCATCTGTGAGATTTTGCAACTTCATGTCAAGCGATCCATGCCTCATCACAATTGGGATTTTACTTGAATGACATCGTGTTTATTTTTACCCCAGCTGTTGGAAGACACGTCAGCCTTGTGCAGTATTGAATATTCAGTGTGCTGGAGCGAGTATAAATGAATGGCCGTGGAGATTCATCAGCTCAGAGTTTCTTCAGCGAGATCGCAGGCAGCTGGAAGACAGGCTGAATCTCACACAACATGCTTGAAATATTCTTCACTGTGAGGAAGATATGGTACATGATCATTGCCGTTATTGGTGCTCCCGGTAAGAACAGAGGCGAGCTAACATTTGCAGCTCTCTGTGCGCGGCTTTGGACTCGTTTAGTTACCGACAGCGTTGTGATGCCGGTGTATCAGTGAGTGCGGTGGAGTCATTGAGACAAAACTCTGTATTCGTTCAGAAGTTTTCATGCAGAATAATCAGTGGCCTTGGATGAAAATAAGCGGCCATTTGAACCAGATGTACACTGGGAGATCGGAGAGATGGATTCAGTTTGTCGATTCATTTCGGTAATTAATGTTTTAATTTATCAAAAGGAAAAACCATTGTCAAAGTAAAGGTCGATAATCCAGTCTTCTCGGTACCTTCACAGGAGACTTAGTGTTATTCTGTATCAATAACATATCGTGCTCTCAATTCAATTTTAATGATATTGCGCTATGTTTCAAGTAAGTGTTGCAAGTTTGAAGTGTCGCTGGAAGCGAAACCTCGGTGAGATTCAGGGGAGAGTTGTAAACATCACTCCGAGTTTCGCAATTTGAAATAAGGGGGTATGTGTGCTTTATAGTGTGCCAGGGTTTCTTTCCACGCCCGATTGTCCGTGAAGTGAGGAGGGAATTAAGAGCCAACCCAACGGTGTCCGACAGAGGTCACACGGGGTAAGATTTATGCGATATCCAACTCTAGAACAATAAGCATCGAAGCATTTAGAACAACGCTGCAGCAATTTGGAGAAATCCCAAAAGAGGTCGATGGTTGAGGTACCTATGTTGTCTTTCCTTTGGAAATTCGATGGTTTAAGCACCAAAGTACAAAATAGCAGTAATATTCACCGGGTCAGGCAAAGTCCTTAAAAGCAAAAATTGAAATTTTCTGATCGGATTCCTTGACATAGTATGAAGGACCCGCAGCCAAGCGGAGCTGCAGATTTTAAGAGAAGTGAGCCGAGTCGGGCCCCGACACGGAGACGGTAAACTGGAGCTGCGGAGGGGGCGAAGACACGTGAACGTGGGAAATAATTTCGCTCTAAACTTTGTAAAAGGACTGAAGCGGAGGGAGCGGGGTTTCTGTGCATGGGTAGGATTCAGAACAAAGCTGACAGGAATGCGGCAGTCACCATCGCCGAGAATGTTGCCGAGGTAGCCAGGCTTTACAAGCTAGTCGAAAACCTGATGTGGGAGATTTATAGCGATTTCTCCAAACCGTCCTCGGCGATCAGTTGACAATGCCTCCTTCCAAAAGACTGATTTCCTCCCGTACCGAGAACCCCACCCTTTCAGCCTGCTTGCAGACTGGTGAGATATTGATTTCTCCAAACAGCCCAAAGGACTGATTTCCTCCCGTACCGAGAACTCCACCCTTTCAGACAGCTTGCAGACTGGTCAGATATTGATTTCTCCAAACCGCCCAAAGGACTGATTTCCTCCCGTACCGAGAACCCCACCCTTTCAGACAGCTTGCAGGCTGGTGAGATATTGATTTCTCCAAACCGCCAAAGGGCTGATTTCCTCCCGTACCGAGAACCCCACCCTTTCAGACAGCTTGCAGGCTGGTGAGATATTGATTTCTCCAAACCGCCCAAAGGACTGATTTCCTCCCGTATCGAGAACTCCACCCTTTCAGACAGCTTGAAGACTGGTGAGATATTGATTTCTCCAAACCGCCCAAAAGGACTCATTTCCTCCCGTACCGAGAACCCCACCCTTTCAGACAGCTTGCAGGCTGGTGAGATATTGATTTCTCCAAACCGCCCAAAGGACTGATTTCCTCCCGTATCGAGAACTCCACCCTTTCAGACAGCTTGCAGACTGGTGAGATATTGATTTCTCCAAACCGCCCAAAAGGACTGATTTCCTCCCGTACCGAGAACCCCACCCTTTCAGACAGCTTGCAGGCTGGTGAGATATTGATTTCTCCAAACCGCCCAAAGGACTGATTTCCTCCCGTACCGAGAACCCCACCCTTTCAGACAGCTTGCAGGCTGGTCAGATATTGATTTCTCCAAACAGCCCAAAGGACTGATTTCCTCCCGTATCGAGAACTCCACCCTTTCAGACAGCTTGCAGACTGGTGAGATATTGATTTCTCCAAACCGCCCAAAGGACTGATTTCCTCCCGTACCGAGAACCCCACCCTTTCAGACAGCTTGCAGGCTGGTCAGATATTGATTTCTCCAAACAGCCCAAAGGACTGATTTCCTCCCGTATCGAGAACTCCACCCTTTCAGACAGCTTGCAGACTGGTGAGATATTGATTTCTCCAAACCGCCCAAAGGGCTGATTTCCTCCCGTACCGAGAACCCCACCCTTTCAGACAGCTTGCAGGCTGGTGAGATATTGATTTCTCCAAATCGCCCAAAGGACTGATTTCCTCCCGTACCGAGAACTCCACCCTTTCAGACAGCTTGCAGACTGGTGAGATATTGATTTCCCCAAACCGCCCAAAGGACTGATTTCCTCCCGTACCGAGAACCCCACCCTTTCAGCCAGCTTGCAGACTGGTGAGATATTGATTTCTCCAAACCGCCCAAAGGACTGATTTCCTCCCGTACCGAGAACCCCCCCCTTTCAGACAGCTTGCAGACTGGTGAGATATTGATTTCCCCAAACCGCCCAAAGGACTGATTTCCTCCCGTACCGAGAACCCCACCCTTTCAGACAGCTTGCAGGCTGGTGAGATATTGATTTCTCCAAACCGCCCAAAGGACTGATTTCCTCCCGAACCGAGAACCCCACCCTTTCAGCCAGCTTGCAGGCTGGTGAGATATTGATTTCTCCAAATCGCCCAAAGGACTGATTTCCTCCCATACCGAGAACCCTACCCTTTCAGACAGCTTGCAGGCTGGTGAGATATTTGAGACTCAAGCTTTAGACCTTTTAAACTTCCGGAAACGAGCTGTCTGCAAAGTGTGATTGTATCAATTTCCAGCTTATCTCTGCCCTGAGCCCCATGGAGCGGCGAGACAAACATTAACTCATTCTTTTTGTTGTTCCCCCCAGTGAATTTAGTGGCGATTGTGATCCTGTCCCGGGGAAAGTACGGCCTCTCCACCTGCACCACTCGCTACTTGGTGGCCATGGCAACGGCGGATCTACTGACCATCATCTTTGATGTGACACTGTGGCAGATCAGTTATTATTACTTCCCCGGGACTTTCCTGGACATCACCCCCGTGTGCAGTGTGATCTCTGTCCTGGCAGAGGCAGCCACTGACTGTTCTGTCTGGTTCACCGTCATGTTTACATTTGATCGGTTTGTCGCCATCTGTTGTCAGAAGCGGAAAGCGAAGTATTGCACCGGGAAAACTGCGGCTGTGGTTCTGACGGCAACTGGCACTCTGCTCTGTTTTATAAATGTGCCCTATTTCTTTATATATCATCCAGCGAAAGTGATTGACAATATACCCTGGGACTGTATTCCAAAGCCAGGATACTATCAACATCCCTGGTGGGTTGGATATAGGTGGTTAGCTACCGTTCTATCGCCATTACTCCTGTTCGTGTTCATACTACTGTTCAACTTTCTGACAGTCAGACACATTTTAGTGACTAGTCGCGTCCGTAAGGGGTTGAAGGGTCACAGCAAGGCGGAGAACTGCAGTGACCCGGAGATGGAGAGCAGGAGGAGGTCTGTGATCTTACTTCTCACCATCTCTGGGAGCTTCATCATCCTGTGGTCGGTATTCGTTGCCGAATTCCTTTATAACACCATCGCCGGATTGGATCCAAATAGTTACAACGATTCGGAACAAATACTTGATCAGTTCGGATACATGCTGTTGATACTAAGTTGCTGCCCAAACACGTTTATTTACGGGATAACTCAGTCCAAGTTCAGAGAGCAGTTCATCAGCGCAGCGAAATATCCGCTCACGTCAATTATTCAGCTAATTAATAAGCAAAATATCTAGGTTCTTCACAGCTCAGAGCCGGTCGTAGTGATTTCCATCTTGTTAGTACAGACTCTGCGGTCATCGGAGAATGTGGACGCGGGTAAAATAAAACTGGTTTAGCGCCCGAGAGAGAGGCACACAGCACAGGAACAGACCCTCGTCATTCACAGTCCCCGACCTGCATCTCCTACCAACCATTACGTTCACACTACCTCTTATTTTTATTTCACCATTTTCCTGTTCTTGTCCCCACCGCACCCCTTTTGACAACGAATACCGCACCCTAATTGCCCATTGGTCCGGTGACCTACAAAGCCGTTTCGTCTCGGTGACAGAAAGTTAACGGAACACCTAGCTAAATACTGCCTTCACGAGGGGATGGGTGGAATTCACACTGAGAGCCCCGGAGATCAGTTCGAGTCTGGCCCGTACTCAGAGTGAGTAGGCAGCGCCTCAGAAATTTAGCTGATTACACCGAACATCGGCACGTCCTTCTATATGCGATAAGCAGTCAGAATCCACGTAGACAGACATCGTAACTTCAACTCTGAGTGTACCTGTGTCCAATGAGTTGGTATCAAATTTGTGATGTGTTCACCAGCACAGAGAAAGTCTGAACAAGGTCTAATTATCATCTGCAGAAAGTTTTTTTTCTGAAGTGGTCATTCATGAAACTATAAGGGCGGCGCCCTTATTCCTCATTCCCCAAGGTAACAAAGAACTTCAATAAATTCAGCACCGTAGAATCGGCCAATAGGCACTTTAGGACGGCTTTGAGCAAAGGCCAGATGGTTAATTCAGGCGTTCAAACTACCTGTGATAAGAGCATTAACCACTGGGTATAGGAGCGGAATTTGTTCATTCGCTCCATCGAACTCTCCACCTTTCCTTCTCGGGTGATCTGTTCCACAACTCCAAACTCTTTCCTTCTCCCAGAAACCGTAAGGCCCCTCACCATTCGAGAAAATTTAAACCCTTTTCTTCGCTACATCCAATGTCTTTGTGTCCACACCTTCTGTGCCATCGAATTCGAGTCCCCTTGACATGAGTGCTGGCATTGCATTTGTCTTCGTTACCACCGATTTAACCTGCAAGGTAGCCATCAGGAAATCCAGAACACGGAGCCGTAACTCCATATGCATCTCTTATTTCTGACGTTTCCCCCATTTACAACCTTTCTACACATTAATCGTTCATTTCTAAGTGCATCCCCCACACCTCCATACCTGTCACTACTTTGCCCACTTTCTTAATCTGATCCGTGCCGGCAACACTCTCCGCCTCTGCAGGTAAATACTTTCCATCTGAATCTTACTCTTGAGCTCGCTCTCCCCCGTTGAAAGGTTTCTCTACCCTGGTGTAGAATGCATTTATTGATAGTTACAGGATGTCTCTCTGATGTTCCACGCTCCCTACCCCCTCCCTTATCCTGATCCCAGCCACGAAATCCCTCACCCTGTCCCGATTCCACTCTCATCCCGCATCGGAGTCCCACGTCAGAATCAGCGTCAGAATCACCTAACATACGTAAGTGCATACGTAAGAGTAAGAGCAATACTGTGCAAACGTCTTCTTCTTACTTAGGCAAGGTTTTTCCAGGGCGCAGGCCTGGGCAGGGTTGTATGGGAGACCAGCAGTTGCCCAAGCTGCAGGCCTTACCCTCTCCACGCCACCGATGCTGTCCAAGGGAAGGGCACTAGGACCCATGCAGCTTGGCACCGGTGTCGTCGCAGAGGAATGTGTTGTTAAGTGCCTTGCTCAAGGACACAAACAGGCTGCCTTCAGGTTACTAATCCGATGCCTTGTCCACTAGCCCACGCGTCAGCACGCAAACGTCTTAGGCACGCTAAATATATAGATATAATATTTTAGACCAGTACGTGAAAATCATCTTTTGCTATCCCCATTCATATTTTCTACACCGCCATACTTTACACTGTTAGTGAACTAACAAGTCGCTTAACAAAGACCGGGCTTTATCACACCTGCCAATGTATGACACAGATCTCCTTATGTTCCCTCTTCTGGCCATTAATGACCATATCCAAAATACCTGCTCCAATGTTGCCAGCACTGCCTTTTACTCTAACAAGGATATTCTGCCACCGATGGCTTCTTAAAAGCCTCACACTTGCCCAGCGTCCTTTGCTGTGGTAATATTTGCCAGTTCCTTATTTATACCACCGAAATTAGGGTTCGCACAATTTAGGATTTACTTGAACGTCTCTTCCATTTCCTTCCTACTTCACCAAGAATTCCTGGTATCACAGAATTCATTTGACCGGATCTAAATCGTTGTCATCCAGCCGTTTGCAGGTGTGACAGCAGCATACAGGGAATTCAAACGGCTGAAATAACAGGGTAGTAAATGCCTTCTATCCGCCAGATTACTGGATATCCCATTTGAGTGACGCAGTGAACGCGATTGCTCTGAATTCCACAGCTCGGCAAGACACTCTGGGCTGACGTACTGCAACAGGCTCTGATTTATACAGGGAATCGATCTCCAGTGACAAGGTCCCACCTCCCACCATTGTTATTGAACAAACAAATTACATCACCGGCCGTGTCTCAGGTGCAAATGCTGTGGGCATGTGCCAAATGAGCGGCTTAATTTACAACATTCCACAGTTGTATTGGCAGCGGTCACAACTGTTCCCATTTTCCAAACTGAAACTTTCACTGTGGTTCTCTTTCCACAAGCAATCCGGAATCGATGTTTCCAGCAGTGATCATTAATGGAGAATGTGTGGAGCAGGTTAAGACCTACAAGTATCTGGGAGTACAGTTAGACGAGAAGCTAGACTGGACTGCCAACACAGATGCCTTGTGCAGGAAGGCACAGAATCGACTGTACTTCCTAAGAAGGTTGGCGTCATTCAATGTCTGTAGTGAGATGCTGAAGATGTTCTATAGGTCAGTTGTGGAGAGCGCCCTCTTCTTTGTGGTGGCGTGTTGGGGAGGAAGCATTAAGAAGAGGGACGCCTCACGTCTTAATAAGCTGGTAAGGAAGGCGGGCTCTGTCGTGGGCAAAGTACTCGAGAGTTTAACATCGGTAGCTGAGCGAAGGGCGCTGAGTAGGCTACGGTCAATTATGGATAACTCTGAACATCCTCTACATAGCACCATCCAGAGACAGAGAAGCAGTTTCAGCGACAGGTTACTATCAATGCAATGCTCCTCAGACAGGATGAAGAGGTCAATACTCCCCAATGCCATTAGGCTTTACAATTCTACCGCCAGGACTTAAGAACTTTTTAAAAGCTATTATTAATGCTTTTTGAGATAGTGATTTAGATGCATATCATATTTTTTACTGAGTTAAGTATTGTATGTAATTAGTTTTGCTACAACAAGTGTATGGGACATTGGAAAAAAAGTTGAATTTCCCCATGGGGATGAATAAAGTATCTATCTATCTATCTATCTATTTTCGGCACTTTTTCACTGTCACGCCTGCTGTTTCGTTTACAGATAGATCCGGTTTCCCCTCAGTGTGCTCTGGATCCAGGGACACATGGAATCCCTCCCAGTCTCCTCCTGCAGACTCTCAGTTAATGTCATTCACTATTTTTGATTAAGTAACTCCACTTTGGCTGCTCAGACACCAAACCCACCCCACCCCGTCCACTATGTGCCGCCAGATATAAAACTTACCCGCTGTGTACAGAGACACCCTGTCCAGTTCCAGATCAGACACCAAACCCACCCCACCCCATCCCACTATGTGCCATCAGATATAAAACATACCCGCTGTGTACAGAGACACCCTGTCCAGTTCCCCATCAGACACCAAACCCACCCCACCCCGTCCCACTATGTGCCATCAGATATAAAACATACCCGCTGTGTACAGAGACACCCTGCCCGGATCCCCATCAGACACCAAGCCCACACCACCCCGTCCCGCTATGTGCCATCAGATATAAAACATACCCGCTGTGTGCAGAGACACCCTGTCCAGTTCCCCATCAGACACCAAACCCACCCCACCCCGTCCCACTATGTGCCATCAGATATAAAACATACCCGCTGTGTACAGAGACACTGTGTCCAGTTCCCCATCAGACACCAAACCCACCCCACCCCGTCCACTATGTGCCACCAGATACAAAACTTACCCGCTATGTACATAGGCACTCTGTCCAATTCTCCATCAGCCCTGGACGACATCGATTATTAAGTCACTGTGATCATCTTCCCTTTATAATGTTTATTTTCGACATCCTGAAGCCCAGAGCTGTCCACAGTTACCTCCATATATGCGTGCATATGCGTGCGTGCGCGTGCGTGTGTGTATATAATTGTGTGTGTGTGTGTGTGTGTGTATAATTGTGTACCTCTTTTATATCTTACAATTTCCGATTCGTGCTGTGGATGTTGAAACGGTAAGGTGACGGACAAAGCCGATGTAGAATCTACCTGATGAACAGTTAGATGCTGAAAAACTGTGGTGCTCAATTCGCTGTAGGAATATAATGGGATGATGATGGCACTACACATTCACTGTCTTATGGGTTACGATCACAACCATCTGCACAATTCTCCCTGGTATAAATACTTTCTGCCGTGTATAGATTACATTCCGATTCATCGCATGGTTGAACATGAAAATGCCCGTGTACCTTCGCAGTGCCCCGACAGAAATAAATGCAGGACCGGCAGATAAGGCCACACAATCAAATATTAGAAACCATTATTAGCAGATGCACACACACACACACACACACGCACACACACACACACACACACACACACACACACACATCAGTACATGTATTACAATCTTTGTCGATCTCCCAGTTCATGCCTTTCTTTACCCAGACGGTGACGTCAGCATATCGATTAAGGTATTAAAGAAACAAAAGCGAAATTGAAACTCCTGCAAGGTCATGTTTAGAAACAAGAATTATTAAGAGCAGAAGTAAAGACGAACAGTAAATTGGGAAAACAGAGTAATAGGCCAGTCTGACAGAGAGGGGAAAGGATTGAGCATTAATTCGATTTCAAACTGCAAATGAAGAGAGGGTTAATATGCAGTTCACATGAAATGCAGAATTAGTGAGAGAGAACGACAGCAGTGCAGAGACAATCGACAAATGAGAGACATTCAGTCGGATAATATGACAGTGTGTGTTTCATTCATCACAAGACTTTCGCCGGTATAGTGTGAAGAGGGGTGGTTAATTTTGCACCCATCTATTTCCTGTGCAATGAAAGACTGTGGGGGCCAATTTTGCAGATTTCAGTCCCTGGTACAGACTGAGAGTGTGGGGTTCGTTAGTTCTCAATCTCTGGTTTAGTGTGAGAGTGTGTAGTTCATATTGTGCAGATCTGCTGAAGTGTAAGGGAGTTGGTTTCATTCTGTATCTCTCAGTCTCTGCTACAGTGTGAGAGTGTGGGTTTCATTGTGTATCTGTCTCTGCTACACTGTGAGAGTGCTGGTTTGATTCTATATCTGTCAGTCTCTGTTACAGTGTGAGAGTGTGGGTTTCATTCTGTATCAGTCAGTCTCTGTTACAGTGTGAGAGTGTGGGTTTCATTCTGTATCTGTCAGTCTCTGCTACAGTGTGAGAGTGTGGGTTTCATTCTGTATCTGTCAGTCTCTGCTACAGTGTGAGAGTGTGGGTTTTGTTCTGTATCTGTCAGTCTCTGTTACAGTGTGAGAATGTGGGTTTCATTCTGTATCTGTCAGTCTCTGCTACAGTGTGAGAGTGTGCAATCTGCATTTATGTGCCTCGGTTCAAGCGTTAGGTGTTTCATTTCAGTTCTGCACTTCTGAGACCTGATTCAATGTGAGCGAGTGTATTTTTTCTCCTTCTTTGCCGCTGTTCCTCAAACCTATCAAATAATCTTAAATAGATTCTATATTTCCTGAGCTATTTTTAGAACAGGAGTCTCCTGCAGTCTGTATATGTTATAATTGTGAGATGGACAGTGCACTGACGAATGATGACGGTTGTATCGAGCAGGACATTTGACGTCGCAGAGTCATATAACAAATAGACCATTCAGCCCGGCATCAGTCTGCACGCGTTTCGTTACTCAGCTACATAGAGCTAATTGAGCAGCACGTGATATGTAACTTTCTGTGGTTTGGCAAAAGAACCTCCTAAATGTTGAATGAAAATAATCAAATAAAATAAATTCATTACTTTATATAGATAACTGATTAACTTACTTAATAATGTGATCGAAGTAAGTCCTACCGAGGCAGAGCGTTTCATGTTCTAGCATCATTTCCTCTCAGCATTTCTAAATTCCAAACTTCACCGTGTATCTCCAGCCGATTCTGTCTCATAGTTCTCAATGCGCACTAGTCCATGAATCTATTCGAGTTATATCCCACTCATACATAGTATAATATTCATTTCGAGTTTCTTACGACAACTTGAGACTTGCCTGCAGATGCCATGCATTTTCCATCGATAAAATTGTTTGGTTTGTGAACAATGATAACCCAGATAAACCGGCTCGAAAAGCACTTTCATATACCCCCCATAGAACGACCATGTATTAACTTGTAGGATTATTTTGTTGGATTTTCATTTCCATACCCTAGAGGACTGAACTATATCCTCGGGATAGTGGATGCGTTCACCCGTTGGATAGAGGCTTCCCCAACTAGATAATGAAAACCGCTGACGTTACAGCCAGGATTATGTTGGACGGAATTTCCACACTTTGGGGATTGCAGATCTCTCTAGAATCAGTCATGGTCCCCGCTACTCCGCACATGTGATACAAAATGTAATGAAACTGTCTGGGGTAAAACACAGGTTGGTATCCCTTATCGATCACAATAGAGTGCAATTGCTGAAAGGATGAAAAGATCTTTAAAGACAATCTAAACTGAAATGAAATGGTTAGCATCTCTGTTTGAGCTAGATTTATCACAGGCCGAATATGATGGCATTGGAAAGGACCAATGCCAGCAGCGATTAATTGACTCTATTAAGGAGCCCAATTATGTCGCCGCCAATAATATGTGACGGAGGAAACAGCACAGCAAAGCTTATTTCGAGGTGCGAACAAAACCGCAGAAGTTGGAAATCGGACAGAAGGTCATGATCTCACTGCATCAGCCGAGCCCCTTTACAACTTCGCGATTTGTAGGGACATATGATATCCCCGACAGATCCGGTCCATCAGTATATAGAATGCAGACCGCTCCAAACAAGTTGCGTTAGTATCATATTAACAAACTTCAACCCCTTGGTGATAGTCAATGTCCTCTAGTCGCTGAGTTCCAGAAAACACTGTCAATTAGATTCTCTGCACCGAGATGAGATGATCCTCTTAGATTTATTTTTCAGGCAATCGACGGTGACGTGGATGAAGGAGCAGTTGCTCCCTCTGTGAGTTGGGCGACCACTTCCGATTTGTACCCGGAAGTTGAGGATCGGTCACATCTTTACACTCGCCCAAGCTAAGGCGGAGACAATGGAAGAGAGAAACAGATGGGAGAGCGTGTTTGTTCCGTGGTCTTCTGGAAATGAAGTGGCGGATAATTCAGCTGATATGAATGGATTTTAACAAGGCGTTAAAGTTAGCCAAGGTAGGACCATTCATAACGTCAAAAGGTTTGGCATCCAGGGAAAGTTCGTTGGTGGATTCAGAAATGACGCCGACAGAAGACAGAGGATAGTTGTGGATGGAGCGTTTCTCCCTGGATGTTGGTGACAGTTGTTCTGCAGAGATTTTTTCTGAGACCCCAGGTTTTTGTGTTTTTATCAATTACTTGGATAAGGAGGTGGCAGGATGGTTTATTGTATTTTCAATGATGTGGAAGTTGCTGGAATTGGACAGTATATGGACAGTATAGTAGCTTGTCATAGATAACAACAAGATATAGACAGAACTCAGGGCAGCGGTGATAATTTGCAGATAGAGTTCAACCCGGAAAAGTGGGAAGTGATTCACTTTGGAAGGATGAATTTGAAGGCAAAGTTGGTACTTGCTGGAGTTAACTGAGGGCTTCACAATAGTACGAGTACTACAATGGAAACGGAGTGATGAGACTTTCTCCAATAAGCCGATGGCCGCTCATCAGTACGAGAACCACAATCGGCATGGAGCGGTGCACTGCAGGAGCAGAAGGAAGTGTGATTGACAGGTGAGCTTGAACACTTCCGCTGTTCTGCACATACTCATAGTGACGCTTGAAAGGCAATATACCAGACAGTAAATCAGGAGAAAAAAATACAACTTCGTGGCAAATAATAGAACAGCCTGGGAACTTGCTGCTTTTGTTCAGACAGAGAATGGATGGAGAAATAGTGGTAGAATTGTGGCAGGTTTGAGAACATATTCAAAGTCAAATAGACTGCGTTGCACGTCACGGGTGTGGGACGGCCCGGTCCTTCACTGGCAGGGGTCAGGTTCCTGCCAAACGCCCCATGTGTGCGCTGGAAAACATTGTTCTTCAAACTGTCCACAGCCCTCGCTAATCTCCCGAGGACTCGTTCCCTTTCTGACGACAGGTCTCTGGAATATCGCTGTGGATCTTCTACAGTGTTCGCAGGAATATTTGTAGTGTATTTTATTGTAATACATGTCAGCTGTCACTGTGATTTCCATCACTCAAACCGCCCGGAATGACTGGAACGAACCAAAGAAAATAATAAACGAATATTCCCCTTTAATAAAGAAGTGTTCTCCATTTCACCTGCCAAAACAAACTCCTTCCCTCAATTTCAGAAGCCAATGTGCTCCGTCAAATGTTACAAAATAAATCGACTTCAAGATGAATGCCTACTTTGAAACCTACATAGATATAAAACTGTCCTATTTAAATAGCTGAAGCCATGTATCATGAAAAATAACATGGAAAATTCACGTCATATTTTGTTTTAAAATAGTTAGATTGCAATATCCCTTGAGGAGTCAAATTAATGACACGGGAACGGTGATAAAAGTAGTTTAACGTAAGAGTTTGTGCAGTTGGTTGTCAGTAATGTCCCTGACGTGATAGCAGCTCTAATTGCCTCAGTGGAATTGCTCTCACCTCAATAAAAGTCTGCTAAACCGATCACCAGTCCATCTGAGCAGCTGAAACGCTCCGCACAACTGAACGCTGATTCTGACGGAATATGCGATATCCGACGATTTACTACATCGCGGCCATTTTCTATCCCACACTTGTAGTGGTTGGTGTCCCCGGTAAGATGCCGGAGCTGGTCAATTTATGTATGGTGCCGTCGTTACTCTGCTGCGGTATCCGCACTGTTACTAAGCACAGATGCTACCACTGGCTGAAACGATTCCAGAGTGGAGGGTTCAGGGTTCTGATTGTTTTATGTACATTTTCCATACTTCGATTGCAAATTTTTCTTTGTCAATTAAGTCGGTGCCAATATTGTCAATGTTTCATAATTTCACTTCGCTAGGCTTTATGAAGTGACGCAGGTGTCTGCTTTTCCAGGTCCGAGTTTCTATCAGTGCAGACAACTCGACATTATAACAACGTGGTAAGTTTATTCAAATGACAGTCCAGTCTATTTCCGACACGTAGATCTGTTCTGCAAATAAGGAAATGAAAACTCTTGCATTATCTCCTTCATTCCACCGTGTCATCGCTACAAACAAACCTATCAGCACTTTTACCTCTAATAATGGAAATGGTGTCGGTTACTGGGGAGATACCAGTAACTGGTGTCAGTACTTGAGTCGTGGAATTCATTTCCTCGCTGTCAACTGTCGGAGTTTCGCCAATCCACTACCATTACAATGCGTCATTGTCCTCCCGCCAAAGTGCAGCTACTGAAACCGTACACACTGGATTTCCGTTTTCCATTTCCAAACAAACCCTACTCTGCATAGCATTGGAAGAATGGGTGCATTCAGAAAGAGTTGTTGCTGACCAGATTTCTATTTCCTTTTCAAATTTTTTTTTTTGCAGTTTATTTATCGGCGATTGTGATCATCTCTCGGGGAAAATGCATCACCCGTTACTGGTTGGAATGGTAACTGCGGTTCTGATGGTGGTTTTCGTTGTTGCTTTAGTGGAACAGACCAAACAATATCTACATTTATTCTATTCATATTTCTAATGTCTTTTTTTTCAAATTCCTTGTAGTTAATTTAACGGCGATTGTGATCCTATCTCGGGGAAAATGCGGACTCTCCAAATGCATCACCCGTTACCTTGTTGGAATGGCAACAGCGGATCTGATGGTAGTTATCGTTTCTGCTTTAGTGGAACAGACCAACAATATCTACATTTATTCCAGATCCTTGCTCATCACTCCTGTGTGCGCTCTGACACTTGTATTCGGGATCGTAGCGACGGACTGTTCTGTTTGGTTCACGGTCAGTTTTACCTTCGATCGTTTCATCGCAATATGTTGCCGAAAGCTGCGGGAGCGATACTGCACCGAGAGAACAGCAACGGTGGTTATCGTGACCGTGGTTATAGTGAGCTGCGGGAGATGTGCCCCGGTTTATTTTGCCCTTGAACCTTACGTCATCATTGATAACACGCCCTGGCGGTGCACCGCCACATCTGAATACGCTACTTCACCCGTGTGGAGAGGATACCAATTACTGGACAGTATTTTAACACCATTGCTACCAATCGGCTTAATCCTGGTGTTTAATGGGTTAACTGTAAGACATATCGTTGTGGCAAATAGAGTCCGCAGAAAGCTTCGGCATAGCAGCGACAATCAGAAAGATGCCGAGGTGGAAAATCGCAGAAAATCGATGATTTTGCTGTTTTCGATATCAGCTAATTTCATATTATTTTGGATGCCCTCTGTCGCCTATACCCTGAAATGGCAGAAGCAAAACTATTTTTACGAGGACAGGTATTTGAGTTCCCCGGTATACATCCTACAGCAATTTGGGTTCATGCTGCAAATGCTCAGCATGTGTACCAATACTTGTATCTATACACTGACACAGAGGAACTTCAGAGAAGAGCTGAGGAATGGAATGAAATATGTGTTTACATTAAATGGCCATCTGTTTACATAATGCCCGCGTCTAATAGCGTTTCCACGGAGTTTTCAAATAAACCCGTTTTACAATGAACAGGTTTGGCAAACATGTCGTAAACTCAATCAATCATATGCCTGGTCATCCGGAAATTACAGAATTGGTGGAAGATTGCTGACTTCATACAGGTCAGGTCGATAGCAATACAAACGCGCAATGCTGCTGGCGTGGTTGTCACTTTGGTTGAAGTATGTTCCAAACTATCACAGACACTCGACTGTCACAAGGGCAGGGATGGCTGCAGGACTTTCCGGGGTTTAAATGTTTCAAAATGGACAGGGTCAGGTAACAGAGTGTAAAGGGAGTGCGATGGTATCAGGGTTAGTATCGCAGCTGCAGAAAAGAAGGACAACGTGGAGCATTTGCTTATTAATAGATGGCGAGTCTAACACAGAAACACGAAAAACGCGATCACCCGATTGGGAGTATTCTATGCAGATCAACCAAATAAATGCAACGGGAACGGTGAAGAACCGATTGGTAAGCGGATATTGGACATTGGCCATGTTATTGACACGGGTAACAGAAACGTCCACAATGTTCTCTGGTACCTCCCCAGAGTAAAAAGTCTAGAGATGACATTATTTCTCAGTTGTGTCCAGGAAGGATTCATGTCATTATATGTAGACAGGCGGACTAGCGAACAATCCATACCGGAACTAATATTAGAAAAGGAAACGTATCAGGTGACAGATCTCTCGGTGGGTCAGCATTTCAGAGCAATAGGGCAGATCTGCCCTCCATTTACCTTGCACAGAGATAGGACCAGGGAGCATTGAATGTGTTTAATTGAAAGTCGGCGATTTATGGTGCTTCCTGTCAAGAACTTGGGAAGGTACATTGGGAGATGATGCACTCAGGGAAATGCACGACAGATATGTAGAGATTGCTTAGGGAGTACTGACGTGGGGTTCAGTAAGGGCTTGTCTCATTGTCGCAGGGAAAGGATAATAGCATAATGTAACCCTGGGTGACAATAAAGTTGTAACAACTCGTCAAGAGGAAGAAAGAAAAGTACTTAAGGTTTAGGGAGAAAGGATTAGGTAGGGTTACGGAAGGTCACAATACACACAGGAGAGAATTTAATAATGGACTTAGAAAAATTAGACAGGGACTTGAGAAGTCCTTGGCGAGTTGCACTGTGAAGAACAGAAGGATGACTGGAGAGTGTGGGTAGATCGGAAGTAAAAGAGGAAAACGTATCTGGAGTCCAAGAAGGCAGTAAATCTTCTTACTGAAGAGACGGATGAAAGTGAACACAGCGCAAAAAGGTAGTTATGGTAAAACATGCCGAGGCTAAGAAAGAGGATGCGCTGAAAACTTTCAAGCTTTCAAGGAGAATATTATAATAGATGATTTCCCGGTGCTGGAAGGATTATTGTCCAGCTGATTTGGAAAGGGAAGCGAAGACATTGCTGAGCTTCTGGACAGGATATTTGTGTTTTCCGTGGCTACGCAAGTGGAACAAGAAGATTAGAAGGTGGCAAATGTTATTCATTTGTTGAAGCAAGATAATAGGATACTCATTGGAATGATAGACCAGTGAATCTTTCATCAGTATTGGGTAAACTATTATAGAGGATTATTAAAGATGGAATTTATGAGTATTTGGAGAAACGTAGTTTGGCTACGGAGAGATAACGTGGCTCTTTGAGAGGTGTGTTGTCCTATATGAGCCAGGTTGAGTTATCTGAATAGTCGATGTAGGTGTATTAATTCCGAGAGTCAGGGGGCATGGGATCTAGGTAATCCTTCGTTGAGTCAGAATTGACTTCCTAACAGAAGGCAGGTGATGTAGTAGATAGAGTGAATTCTGGCTGGAAGACAGCAGGCGGCCGCGTCCCGCTAAGAGGATGGACATTTTGGGACATTTACAACTTTTGGACTCAGCAGTTACAGTGTTCCGAGAAATAGGGCTCAGGGAAATAATCGATTTAATCTGATCACACAGCAGCAGCTGGATAGTTTATGGAGTTAGGGCTGATGACGTAAGAAAATCGCTGAGCTATTGATTACACTGCCACGTTATCTAAGCTGACCTGTCATTTACATGTTACGGGGCAGATGCTACAATGACCTCAAAACAATCTTTTCCAATGGAGACCTACAACTTAAAACCAGCATTTAATAGTGTTCAGAGCAGCTTCTGGTGCTTATTAAAATAACCATCCTTCCTGAATGACAATTCCAAATTCCCAATTCAATTCCCAATACTTCGAAATCGTGGTTTCATCGTATCGGGTGTAGATACGCTCAAGCTTCGATCCATTTAACCCTGAATCCACATGGCCAGTGTGAAATCCGAGTCTCACTCTGAATTAATAATAAATGAAACACACAAGACTACACAAACTAAAAATACAGCGAGGGCAAAGCAAACACCCGTGCACACACTTGTCTCCCTTCAAAACCATCGTAGGCAATTGGAGAATACAGAACAAACAACTTCCAAAGCAAAAGGCCTGAGCACGTATTCTGTAGAAGAGATGAGAGCGTGAGATGTGCAGAGCTGAGGCGAGCATTCATCAGCACTTCATAGAATTTCGGAAAGATATGCAGCCTTCGAATTTCGCATCAGTTCCTAGAAATCACTTCTCGCAAGGTGACACAATTGTTTTTGTCACGAGTATGGTGAAAAAGAAGATTAATTCAATCATCCCCCCAACACAAACTAAAGAAACACACAACTGACATAAAGCCATTCATGGCCATAATCTTTCTCTCTTTCTTTTAATTGACATCACTTATGTCCAAACCGCATGCTGTATTTTAAATCTGCAATGCATTCATATTTTCAAAATATCGCAGAAAATGGCATGGTCTTATTTGTTCAACAGTTAACAAACATCTGTAATGGCAATCATGCAACATTTAATAAAGCCTTTCGACTCCAGGACAAAGAGACGCCGAAAGTAATGTGTCCCCCGAGTTAATATTCAACACAATTAAAACATGACGTCTCCACAACTTCAAGCCTCCAAAGGCTGCCAAGGCTTCTGACCTTAAATTTCTGTCCAAGGATAGGATTCGGGCTAAATGAACCCTTTGTTGTATAGTATCGGGGCGAATGATTCCCATTACCACAGCCGAAGCAACAGATTTGTTCCCTGTACTGGGACCACTTTCACACCCACCTCCAGACCTGAACTATTGTCTCTACCGCGTTACTGAAGGTATATTCATGCAGTGTGATACTCCCTTTATCATCTCACATCTATCTCCTCATGCTGTAACCATCCATTTTACTCAGTCTCCATGCTTCAGTGTGTGCGAGGACAGAGGGATCGAACAGCATCAACGACTTTCTAGATTGGTCGGTGTTGCGAGACACTGACGTTGTAATCCAGACATATAGACAGACAGCCACAGGAAATCACTGCACAGAAACAGGGTCTTCAGTCCGTCAGGTCCGCAAGGTATTATGTAAACTGCCTAGTCCCATCGACCTCACCCGGACCGTGGCCATCCATATCCCTCTCATCCGTGTACTTCCCCAATCATCTCTTAAACGTTGAAAGTGAAATCTCAATTACCGTTTGCGTTGGTAGCACTGTCTACACTCCGACAACTCACTGGGTGAAGACGATTCTTCTCATGATTCCCTTAAACATTTCACATGTAACCCCCTGGCTTGCCTCAGGCTCGCTCAGCTCGCTTCCGTCTGGGGGAGCAGCCTTCGGCCCCACCAAACTGAATAATAAGCTTGTTTGAATGCTGTGTGATGTCCCCAAACCCGCCAATTAACAGATAGTACGCCATGTGCGATTAAATGATTACACTTCATAGAGATTACTAAAACTAAGTGATTAATAAAGATGCAGTATATAAGAAGGAAAAGAAAATAAAGAAAAGGCACCAATTTATCAAAGTCCAAACCACTTCGTGCACAACCTTTGGAGCTCAATGAGCGAAGTCTTCTGCCCACCATTCGATCCCCTCAGACCTCCTCGACTCGCAGCTCAGGACCACCCGCAGTGATCAACCAAATCCCCTCCCCCCGGCACGTCTGTCTTCTTCTCCTCCTCTCCTCGCCAAACCTCCTGGCCTGGGAAACCCGCTCGGGGTCCGTTCCGTCGCCCAGTTTACAGCATCGCGTCCTCTCTTTCTCATCCCTCGCGCCGACTCCCCAAAAGCCCGCCAACACTAGCTTACAGACCCAGAAGAAAGAACAATATTAATCCCAATTGGTTAACAAATGAATACAATTCTCGTTATCAGTAAATTTTAACCTAAACGAGCTTCCAGTACTCTCTCACAACAAAGAAGCATTCCTACTTTTAACAAAACTAAGAAGCTATTTTGATTAACATACGCTGTAACAAAGAAAAATAAAAAAAAGCCCTTTACACTCTTCCCGCACCAAATAAAATTCATGTCCTCAGGACTGTTAAATAACTCGACCACTCTTCCTGACAACACAATCTCTAACCCAAGCGCAAACAGTGACATTGCTCCCCAAACAGTAAACCTGACGCCCTGTCCCTCAGGCGCTACATAGGTCAATTTATCTGGGAGTTCCCTAACCCTCCGAGATCTCCGTACCCCCTCACCTAAATCCTCCAGGCTCAGACACAACTGGGAATACCTCGGGTCCGCTTGCCTACTCCTCTCTCAACCGGTGCACTTTACAACTATATTTGGACTCTGCAGTTACAGTGTTCCGAGAAACAGGCTGAGGGAAATAACCGATTTAATCTGACCACAGGGCAACAGCTGGAAAGTTAATGGAATTAGGGGTGACGACGTAAGCAAATCGCTGAACTATTGACTGCACCGCCAGAGGAAACCACTGCACAGAAACAGGGTCTACAGACCGTCAGGTCCGTCAGGAATTATTTAAACTGCCTACTCCCATCAACTGCACCCGGACCGCGGCCACCCAAACACCCAGTACTTATCCATTCATCTCTTAAACGTTGACATCGGAATCTCAATTACCTCTCTGCGATATGGAGACCCGCCGGTGCTCAGCCTCACTTCCCGGTCCAAAATACCCGAACCGAGTGTGTGACCCCTCGGAGATACCGCAGGCTTCTGTCTCAGGCGCTGAGGGAGCGGGAGGAGAGGGCACGTGTACAGAGAGGCTTCGAAACCCTTTCGGGCACATGAGGGGTAGAAGTCGAGTTTCGGATCTTCGTCTCGCATTCAGCTTCCCGGGAGATGGCAGGCTTTTACCGGAGGGTGTGCGACCATCCAGATTGCCAGAGGGGTAATGGCAGGCTCTTGTTTTCTCTGCTCCGGAGAGAGGAAGGAGAGGTAGCCCCTACAGAGACAATGCGAGTTGGTGAAGCCCTGAGGCCGGCCGTGTCGAACGAAGGGGATGGAAGGTTAGACATTTATCTGACATCCGATTGGCTGACGCATGGAGCCAGCGGCGGCCGGGAAATCGGGGGGGGGGGGGGGCGGGGGGGAGGTGGGGAATCCCAGTTTCTTTTTTTGGCGGGATTTAGAAGAATTAGAAGAAGCGTATCCTGATTAGGGAGTCAGCATGGCTTTGTGAGGAGCAGGTTATGCTTCCCGAGCCGGATTGAATTCTGTGATGTGACACAGATGGAGTTCAACCTGAAAAAGTGTGAAATGATTCACTTTAGAAGAACGAACGTGATGGCAGAATACAGGGTTAATAGCAACATTGTCAGCAGTGTAGCAGAAAAGAGGGATGATAAGGTCCACATCCAAAGATTCCTCAAAGCCTCTTTGCCCAGATAGGTTGGTTTCTTGATAAGTTTGTTAAGGAGGTGTATTGGGTTTTGCCTTCATTAGTCAGGGGCTTGAGTTAAAGCGCCGCGATGTATTGTAACTCTAAAAGACTTGTCCGATCACTTTTGGAATATTGTGCTCGGTTCTGAGCACCTCAGTATCGAAAGGATGTGAAAACTTTATAGAGGGTGCAAAGGATGTGTACCATGAGGCTGCCTGGATAAGACATTCCGGACATTCTCTTTGGAGATTAGCTGGTTGAGAGCTGACTTGATAGAGTTTAACAAAATACGACTCTACCGAAGGAAGTATAAGTTGCGTCTTCCCACCGCCAGCCGAGATGTAGCACTTCCAGAGCACCCTCCACAACTCAGGGTCACGTGGGGCCATGGGAGCAGGTGGTGGATGGTCGTATGAGCTGCCGATGCCCGTCACGTGTTCTGCTTATGTCATCACTGACACCAGATACAAAATCGCTGAAGAGTGTTGAAGATGGCTGGAGTCAGCTATCTTGTAAAGATACTTTCTCGCAGAAGGCAATCGTCAGCGCAAGTGGTTTAGATGGGGCATCCGGGCGTGTTTGTTAAATTAATATCTATATTGTCAAGTGAAGTCAAGTGACTTTTTATTGTTATTTCGACCATAACTGCTGTACAGTACACAATAAAAACAAGACAGCGTTTTCCAAGACCATGGTGTTACATGACACAGTACAAATCTAGACTGAACTACGTAAAAACAACACAAAAACTACAACTAAACTACAGTCCTACCCAGTACTGCAAAAAGTGCACAAAACAGTGCTGACATTACAATAAATAATAAACAAGAAAGTAGACACAGTAGAGGGCAGTATGTTGGTGTCAATCCAGGCTCCGGATATAGAGGAGTCTGATGGCTTGGGGGAAGAAACTGTTACACAGTCGGATCATGATAGACCGCATGCTTCGCTGCCTTTACCCAGATGGCAGGAGGGAGATGAGTTTGTATGAGGGGTGCGTGGGGTCCTTCATAATGTTGTTTGCTTTGCGGATGCAGCGTGTGGTGTAAGTGTCCGTAATGGCGGGAAGAGAGACCCCGATGATCTTCTCAGCTGATTCCACTATCCGCTGCAGGGTCTTGCGATCCGAGATGGTGCAATTTCCGAACCAGGCAGTGATTCAGATGCTCAGGATGCTCTCAATACAACCACTGTAGAATGTGGTGAGGATGGAGTGGGAGATGGACTTTCCTCAGCCTTCGCAGAAAGTAGAGACGCTGCTGGGCTTTCTTTACTATGGAGGTGGTGTTGAGGGACGAGGTAAGATTCTCCGCCAGATGAACACCAAGAAATTTAGTGCTGTTAACGATCTCTACCGAGGAGCCGTTGATGTTCAGCGGGGAGTGGTCGCTCCGTGCCCTCCTGAAGTCAACAACCATCTCTTTTGTTTTGTTCACACTCAGAGATAGGTTGTTGGCTCTGCACCAGTCCGTTAGCCGCTGCACTTCCTCTCTGTAGGCTGACTCATTCTTGCTGACGAGAACCACCACGGTCGTGTCATCGGCGAACTTGATTATGTGATTCGAGCTGTGTGTTGCAGCACAGTCGTGGGTCAGCAGAGTGATCAACAGTGGACTGAGCACACAGCCCTGGGTGTAAACTCACACTCTCCTGCTCAGATCAAAATCAAAGGTGCATCGATTAGAAGTTAATTACAATAATAAGCGGGGTGTCTCAGAGGCACAAAATCAAATGTAACATTCCAGTGGAATGCTCAGCTTGACAGACGCCTAGTCACCCGGACACTGCAAGCATTAAAAATCACGAGTGCTCTAGGTGAGGCTCGAACTCACAGCCTCGGCATTTCTCCGCCGTGTACTGCCATATAAGTACCGCGCGCTAACCGATTGCGCCACTAGAGCCCAGAGCTGCAAACGCGTGTTTTTTTTCCATATGGAAAGAAAATCTAGAAGAAAATTACAGATATCATTGTGCATAGAACCTAAAAATATACAGCCCGTGAAAAGGCCGTTCGGCCCACAATGTATTGTCATTCCAGCTAAAAAGCAAATCAAATGTACTCAAACTCTAATCCCTCCTTCCTACCCTGTCCATATCCCTCGATCTTCCTTACATCCGTGTGCATATCGAGTCAACAAATGTGCACATCAAATACCACCTATAAATTTACTGATAATGCAAACATTGTTGGTCGAATCTCAGATGAAGACGAGAGGGCGAACAGGGACGAGGTATGACAACTAGTTGAGTGGTGTCGCAGCAACAACCTTGCACTGAACGTCAGTAAGACGAAAGAGCTTATTGTGGACTTCAGGAAGGAGAGAGATACCAATCCTCATAGAGGGATCAGAAGTGGAGAGAGTGAGCCGTTTCAGGTTCCTGGGTGTTAAGATCTCTGAGGACTTAACCTTCTCCCGACATATCGATGCAGTTATAAAGAAGGCAAGACAGCGGCTATACAGCACTTCATTAGGAGATTAACGAATAGACTCAAACAACTTCTGGACAGCATTCTGACAGACTGCATCACGTCTGGTACGGTGCGGGAGGTGTTGCTACTCTACCGGATGGTGAGATGGGGAGATGGGGAGCCTTATGATCATGCGGATGAGAGCTATGGATGGTGGAGAACAAGTGAGCACTCAGAACTCAATAGGCGAACTTTAACTACAGACTTTCCATGAGCGAAGGTGACAGGGGCAATTGCAGTCTGATTCTTGAAGGAACCGCGGAATCTAACCATTCTCCGGTGGAATGTAGTGTCGAGACTTGGCTGGCAGTCTTTGTTATGTTGGAAAAATGACGCTGAAGCTCTGAAGGGTATTTGATGTTAATCTGCATCTTCTCTTGAATCTTTCTCTGTACGTTGTTTCTCTGTCTGTCCAGACACCAGATTACGGCTGAACATTTGAATTTTCATTATAGTTGTTTATCCGCTCGCAGTGCTTCATTTTCTCAGCCAGATCATGTGAACCTTCACATTCCTTTTGCACTCGAGGTCCCTCCAATAATATATCATCAATGTTGTTAAATCTGAGAGATTGTTAGTCACCGACCCGCTGGCTAATGGACCATGACAGTCAGTCTGCCTTGGTAGATCGGTTCAGTAAGACTGAGAAAAAAAATAGTTTCCCAAACGCCACACGTGCGTCTCATTGATAATCACCTTGTGAATTCCACTCGATCAAATTCGCAATATCTGACACAGCAGCATATAGTTAGAGGGACAAAAACAGACAGCAGATTACAGGCAGCCGGACAGACGGATAGATAGACAGACAGACAGAGTTATGCAGACCAGAAAGACCTGATCTACAAATTAGCAAAGAACGAGACACGAAGCAAGGAGTGGAAATATGTGTGTGTGTGTGTGTGTGTGTGTGTGTGTGTGTGTGTGTGTGTGTGTGTGTGTGTGTGTGTGTGTGTGTGTGTGTGTGTGCGCGCGTCTATGTGTATGTTATATGTATGTATGTGTGTGTGTGTAGATAGAGAGAGAGAGAGAGAGAGAGAGAGAGAGAGGAGAGAGGAGAGAGAGAGAGAGAGAGAGAGAGAGAGAGAGAGTTGATAATTACTCAGAGATGAATGTTCTTATTCAAGGATGAAGACTCTTACTCAGGAATGGAGATTCCTACTTAGGGATGGATATTCCTACTCAGCGTGGCTCAATCAGATGCGAGAAAGGGACACGGCATCGCCATGGAAGCAGCGAGAGGGCAGTTCGGCCGGTGTAAAAACAAAAGACGTCGCAGATCATTCCCGATACTTGCCAGCCGGTCAGGTGGATGATCAGGTGTCCTCTTCGCTCTGACTCGCGATGCCAGTGGAGAACGCCGCAGGCGGGGAACATGGATCGAAGGTCAGTGGAATGAGCTTTACCAGTAGCATGGGTCCCAGAGTGGTAACGAAATCTCTGCATCAAATGCCTACATCTGAAGACACTCAACACCTTCCGTTAACGAATGCCAAAACTTACAGATCCGATAAACCTATGCCTTCATAGTAGATGCAGCTGATATGGAGAAGTAGTTATCACTATTGAACACCAGCATTTCTCTAATATTTCTTAAACTTCCTTATGAAACACCGCTTCCTCCTCCGTTTCAAGAATTGAACGTTAGATTCTCCTCTGATATCTGAAACGTTTCATGTTTGGCAACATCCTGGTGAAACCCTTCTGCAGCGGTTTCACTGCAGTCAAATTCAAACTTTATGATACTCTAAAGAGACCATAATTATACGTCACTGCATCATGACCATTTCGGTTCGTGACGGCAGGTCATCGGAATGTGTTCAAATGCACATTACTGTACCCGTTCCCTACCCTCATTCATGTTTGAAATCCCATGTCCTTGCCTTTCTCTACATCAGCAAACAAGAACCCCGTCATCATTCTTTGTCAATGGAAGGTAATGACCTCAATGGTGACCCCTGTCTGTCCGTCGATGACCATTTGCCAGTATTTCATCTGCTTTTACAGCACGGCCTCGTTCGACAATTGCAGTTCAACTTCGAAGAGCACTCGCACATTTTCAGACGTGGTTCACCTGCCATTACAGCATGAATCTAATGTCTCCAGTTTATTCCATTCCCTGGATCGGCCATGGGCATTTGGTAATGTATAACCCGTTTTTGTCAGTGTACGTCACGTGACAGGTGTTGTTCCAAGGTCTGAAACATAAACATAGACTCGTCCAGTGAAACGGACTCTGTTGGAAGAGAAACGAGCTAACGATCACCCTCGGACTGAGGACAAGATTAAATGTGTCAATTTTCAACATGGAGGTTGTGGGGCTGTGAAAGATAAGTTCGACCATGGCGTGTGTAACACTGGCTGCTCTTTAGGGTTTTATCCTACTAGGAGGAGAAAGGGACATGGGTATCACCATGGTAAAACGGAGCGGGCAGTTCAGCCGGTGTAAGAGATTTGTGTTTCCGTAGCAGATCATGATGCAATCTGTCCGATATTCTCCAGTATACACCCGTAGATGTTAATCTGAGTTTTAGATGACATCATAAATCTGCACAAACTGAAATATGACGGGTTATAAGTGCTGGAAAACCTTTCCAGGACACTGCCAACAAATACTGCTCCCCGTAGCCTCTACACTAACAATTCCAGTCGATATTTCGGTAATTATAGCCGAACTGCAAACTACTCTGGTGTTCTTATAATTTCAAAACCTGGCTACATTTATTTATTTCTCTTCTGCTAGCATTTCAAAAACATTTGGAAATTGAAGCGCATAACATCTCAAGGTCCCCCCTTATCAACTCTCGAAAGCTGCCCAGAGGGAGGGAGGTGATTGATGCTGTCGGTGAATTCCAATGTCAGTGTTGCACAGGGTGGAACACAGTGCTGTGTGTGCAAAGTTCATCGTGGTCACTTCACAGTGTTCCGAGTTGTACTCGTCTGTGTCCTGCCTTTGAAAATCTGGATATTGTAAAGTACATTGTCCACGCAATCAGCTGCTGCATGTTCTTGTACAGGCACGTATGCTTATATGATGGTTACACCCTCCTCTTCCTCAACACGCTGAGCTGCAGCAGAGTTTGCTTTCTGATTATCCAACTCCTTGCTGTTCCGTGCTGGAACTACACTGGTCAGTGTCCACGCAGTCCAGAGCTGGTTGGCACAGGTCTGTGTTCTTGCAGTGTTGTAGTTCGTTTGTGTACTCAGCGGGCTGGGCATGGGCGGCAGTGAATTCACAGTGAAACGTGGGGCTCTTCACGTCTTTGTCGCTATAAAAAATGATTTGTGCTGGAAATATGAGTCTTCACAGAGCGGTGTTGCGTTCATTGGGGTCTGTGTTCCTCCATTTCGGTGCCCCAACAGTACAGAGCAGGTGAGGTTCATATATCAGAGGTACAGCACAAAACTGTGATTATCCAGCTCTGTGTCATTAGTGTTATATTCTGATCAATCTCTGTCGTTGTATTCTTGTCTTGCACTGGCCTGTACAAACACTGGGAGGAGCTGTGCTCTGCCAGCTCTGTGTGCTTGGAATGCAGTGCCATTGCTTTTAGAGAAGTATGTCCTTATTACACAAACTAATCTTGCACAACGTTCCCACTGTCCCGTTCCTACAGCTCGGCAGGTTAATTCTCCTGGAGGACCTGACCAATTTCGCGCTAACCACTCGAACTGGTTGTTCCCACCACCCATGCAGGAAGTGTCCCAGGTGAGAACGGCATTCAGGGTAGAAATAGCAATTGCCTCACATGCCCACTGGTCTTCAAATCATTGACCAATAAACATTAAACAATACAGTTCAGAAATAGTTCCCCACACCACCACCCCCCGCGTGTGTGCTGTCAATGAACAAAAGCATGAAGGAGGTGTGGGATGGGATGAAGATCATCACCGGATGCGGTGCAAAGCGGGGGGCAAACATAAGTGGAGATGTGGGGAAAGCGAACCAGCTGAACAACTTCTTCAATAGGTTCGACAGCACGATCTCATCCTCACCGCAGAACTCCACACCAGGCTTGTCTTTCTGCTCGTCCTCCCTCTTACTTCCCGCACTGGAAAATAGCCACTCACAGGAGACCTTGCCCACGCCCGGGATTACGGCTGCACAGGTGGAAGGTCAACCGAGGAAGATCTGTACCAGCAAGGCGGCTGGACCGGATGGAGTATCCCCACGATTACTGAGGGCCTGTGCGACTGAGCTGGGAGAACCCCTACAGCGCATCTTTAACATCAGCCTGGAGCAGAGAAGAGTACCTAGACAGTGGAAAACATCCTGTATTTTCCCGGTACCGAAGAAACCACAACCAAAGGAGTTGAATGACTTCAGACCTGTTGCCTTGACGTCGCACGTGATGAAGATCATGGAGCGGCTGATAATACAGAATCTGAGGCCACAAACCAGGCACGCCCGGGATCCTCTTCAGTTTGCGTATAAGGAGAAGGTGGGAGTGGAGGATGCTATCACGTATTTGCTGCACAAATCCCTCTCTCACCTGGATGGGGTCAGTGGTGCTGTGAGGATTACATTCCTGGACTTCTCTAGTGCCTTTAACACCATCCAGCCCAGGATCGTAAGGCACAAACTAACGGAGATGGGAGTAGACTCTCACATGGTGGATTGGATAGTGGACTACTTGACAGATAGACCTCAGTATGTGCGGTTGGGAGACTGTAGGTCCGACACGGTGGTCAGCAGCACTGGAGCGCCTCAGGGGACAGTGCTCTCTCCGGTCCTGTTCACCCTGTACACATCAGACTTCCAATATAACTCGGAGTCCTGCCATGTGCAGAAGTTCGCTGATGACACGGCCATAGTAGGGTGTGTCAGGAATGGACAGGAGGAAGAGTATAGGAAACTGATACAGGACTTTGTGATATGGTGCAACTCAAACTACCTGCGTCTCAATATCACCAAGACCAAGGAGATGGTGGTGGACTTTAGGAGATCTAGGCCTCATATGGAGCCAGTGATCATTAATGGAGAATGTGTGGAGCAGGTTAAGACCTACAAGTATCTGGGAGTGCAGTTAGACGAGAAGCTAGACTGGACTGCCAACACAGATGCCTTGTGCAGGAAGGCACAGAGTCGACTGTACTTCCTTAGAAGGTTGGCGTCATTCAATGCTTGTAGTGAGATGCTGAAGATGTTCTATAGGTCAGTTGTGGAGAGCGCCCTCTTCTTTGTGGTGGCTTGTTGGGGATGTAGCATTAAGAAGAGGGACGCCTCACGTCTTAATAAGCTGGTAAGGAAGGCGGGCTCTGTCGTGGGCAAAGAACTGGAGAGTATAACATCGGTAGCAGAGCGAAGGGCACTGAGTAGGCTACGGTCAATCATGAAAAACCCTGAACATCCTCTGCATAGCACCATCCAGAGACAGAGAAGCAGTTTCAGCGACAGGTTGCTATCGATGCAATGCTCCTCAGTCAGGATGAAGTGATCAATACTCCCCAATGCCATTCGGCTTTACAATTCAACCGCCAGGAGTAAGATAAAGTGCCGGGGTTAGGACTGAGCTTAAGTTACCATTCAATGTATTTAAGAACTTTTTAAAAGCTATTTATTAATGCTTTTTGAGAGGGTGACTTTAGATGCATATCATATTTTTACTGAGTTAAGTATTGTATGTAATTAGTTTTGCTACAATAAGTGTATGGGACATTGGAAAAAAAAATGTTGAATTTCCCCATGGGGATGAATAAAGTATCTATCTATCTATCTATCTATCTATCTATCTATCTATCTATCTATCTATCTATCTATCTATCTATCTATCTATCTATCTATCTATGATGACAATTTAAGCTGCATATGTGCCTGCGTGATCGAACACCACCTCCCCTTTAGTATCAACACGTCTGACAATATCACCATACGCGCTTTCTGGTCTCATTCTCCCTCTCTCTCTGCCTCTGCCGCTCTTCGTCGCACGCGCTCTCTCTCTCTCGTGCTCTCTCGCGATGCCTCTTTTTCTTTCCCCTCCCTCCGATATCTCATTTGCAATCTCTCTCTCTCTCTCTCTCTCTCTCTCTCTCTCTCTCTCTCTCTCTCTCTCTCTCTCTCTCTCTCTCTCTCTCTCTCTCTCTCTCTCCCCCCCCCCATCTCTCTCCTCTCCCATATTTATTTTTCTCTCTTACAGTTAAAAGTAAAGGCAATTTTCCTCTATCTTAATCTGTAAAACAGTAAATACCTCTTGCTGGAAGGTAGTTGAAGGACCTACAGGTAAAGAAAGAGGAGAAAACAAGAGTGCAAGAGTGAAGGAAAGCGCGAGTTATCACGGGAGCAGGAGTGGTTCATACTGACGAAAACTCCCTGTCCAGGATCAGGCAGTTTTGTCAGAACTGGAAGGCTGAGGGTGACAGATCCGCCTGAAAATTATAAAGGTGGGAGGTGAGGTGCAAAGGCGATTTCGGTGTAAATTTGTAAAGAGTCAACCTCTCGGGATGACACCATTCATCAAGACTCTGATTTTGTCTGCGCTGTTTGTTTTGTAACTCTGCTCATCACATTGTTTCAATTTATACACAAGGCGGGTTATAGAATAGGGAGCAGGAAGACCGCTGAATTGTAATACTGCACATCATTCATTTCTGACGATTCATGAGCTTGAACACAGGATTCCGTGGGTATTTCACCGGATTATTTAGTTGCTCCCGGAATTTGCTTTGGGTCAGGACGTAAATGCACGTATTAGAACAGGAACCGATAATCTGCAGCTCCGGATGTCTTTCCTGTGATGTAACAGGGATCAGTAACAGGATAAGCAAAACTCTTTGAAATCTCTCGATAGGTATAAAATACCACTTGTGTTACCCACAACAAAATGAAACTGACGGTTATGCTGAAGCGCAAAACGATGGATTTGTGTCGTTTCTCTATTTCCTGGTCCTTGTCATTCTCTCCACTCTTTTGTCCCCGGAGCACCCTGCGGGCTCGACTGGCCACTAGAATCCGCCTGACAGCCTGAATATTGAACAGCAACGTCAGAAAGAATGGGGCACAAGGTGTAAAAATGCGATGAAATATCGCAAATGTCGCCCATGAGCGAGAGTTTTTGCAGCTCGGTGTAAGAACACAATACCAGGGAACACCATTATTATTATTTTATGCCCCGATATAAAGTACCAGGGGGCACACTCCAAAAAGGTCAGCACACTTACTGTCCCGATAACCGCAGCTGCCATTCTCCCGGTGCGATATTTTGTTTTCAGATTCTCACAGCAAATAGCCACAAATCGATCGACGGTGAAAGCGACAGTCAGCCAGACTGAGATCGCAGTGCTCGCAAAAATCAACCAGAAACGGAGGTTACTCACAGGAATGATGTAGGAAAATATAACCAAGGAGTCCACGTCAGCAGTGGATCCGAGATAACTACCAGGAGATCGACCACTGCCATTCCCACCAGGTAGCGAGTGACACATTTGGAGAGGCCGTACTTTCCCCGGGACAGGATTAAGTTCCTGGTCATTCCCATCAAATTCGCTGGAAGAGAGACTGGGAAAAAGCACGTTGAGAAAATACATAGCAGAAACCAATTCAGCAGTTTGAGGGGATCCTGTAATATTCCCACTTTATTGTCGCAATTAGCAGTGAAAATGTCAGGAAAGAGCGCAGAGCTGCCAGAGACAGTAGAGGGTTTTACACCGTGAAATGGAGTCATAATGATGCGTATACCAATTCCGAAATCTGAACTGGCAGAGGAAAACTAAAACCCGGATAACTCCCTCCTCAGGGTCAATATTTTTTTTACCACCGCCTTCCGCATCACGTTGGATGAACTTAGTAAATCCAGACGCTGATGGCGGGATTCTTCCATTAGAATGGAATTAGCCTCTTCTAGGCTTTCAATACTAGTCCCAGTTTCAAATTCCAGGCTCCCCCGATCCTCCCATTTACTCTCTGGGAAACTCCCATCCAGAGTAAACTCAACCTTGCGGGTTAAAACAATCTCGTCTGCTAACCCAGCGGACTCCCTCAAGGTAGTGGCATACTTTTCATCTCGGTATGCCCTTACAGCATCGGGAAGCCCTTACACTTGAAAGAGCTGGTTGTGACTGAAGACTTTAGGAAGCCCTTACACTTCCTAAAGTCTTCAGTCACAACCAGCTCTTTCAAGCTGTCCAAACCCTCAGTTACCCCTTCCTAGGTACACCAGCGATTGAAGTACACCTGTTTTTCATGGGCAATCTCCACATAAATTTGCCTCACGGACTTCCTTAAATCTCTGAACTTTTGTCTATACGCCTCTGGAACCAACTCATGGACTTTAAGCACTACATCTTTCACTGTATCATAATTCTTTGACTGTTCAAGGTTCAGGGCAGAATACGCCTGCTGAGCCTTCCCCTTCAACACACTTTGTAACATGATAGTCCACTCATCCCTCGGCCATTTACGACTCTGGGCCACCTTTTCGAAGTGTAGGAAATACCGGTCGACCTCAGCTTCATCAAATGGTGGTACTAACTTAATTCCTTGGCTGATATTAAACGGTACCACCAGCTCCTTACCCCGACCTGACGCTTGATCCTGTCGATCCCACATCACCATCTCGAATTGTCTCTGTTTTTCTGCCTCTTCAGCCTGAAGCTGTTTTAATTTCAACTCAAACTTATACCTCAGTTTTGCTATCTGACGCAGAACCTCGGCCTCAGTAAGTAAGTTACCTTCAGCAAACATTTCCAACACCTCCTCTTCAAATTTCCCCTCAGCTACATAACGTTGTGCTATTAACAGCTGTATCTGAGCCTTCTTCATGGGAGTGGTCACCTTAACCTTTAACTTACGAGCAATTCCCGACAGTACATCCCTCTTAGCATCATCCAACCTCTCCGGGGTTGGTTCTGCCATAAACCTATTAACCTCAAATTCCATTTCTGCTGAAAATCCTCTCACACAAATGGAAAGGGTATTTCCCCAATCAAATCAACTAGTCTATCAAGCCCACAATAAATTTTAGAATGGCTTCCACCGATTTTTGTTCATCTCCGGGACGAGCGCCCGATTAGTTCATATCCTGCACAGAGGCCCCAATTTGTTACGTACCCTGTAACGGGTTAAAAAGAACCAGCAGAAATGGACACACCTGGTGTCTGAGTCTTCCGTTATAAACCCTATTTTATTAGTAACTACGTGAATAAAGTAAAATAAAAAAAAGATACAGTAAACAGGTTAGCAGAGTTTCTGCACATATATTCGTGAGTAAATAAATTTTCCCAATCTTCCCCAGCTCAGGTGATTGGGTGATACAGTCCTACAGTGGGATGGTAAGTAATCAGTTCAGTTCTGGAATTTGGTTTGAGTAGAGTTGGAGAGAGAGAGTTAGGGTGTTGGTTTGTCTTCCAGTGCCGATGCCGAACCTCCACATCGTCCTCCTTGCTTCCGAAACTTATTTAAAAGTCAGCAACTTGTGGCCACAGAAAAGGGGGATGCCGTCTTCTGTGGTAGAGTTATCAACCCCAGACCAGGGTTAAACACACCAATAGCTCCCCACCGGTCATCCCTTTGTCTACACTGTGAGCAAAAACCCCACCCTTGTCGTGGGCACACAAAGCTCATCAGTGTCCTCCTTGCCTCAGGGGTCGTGTGCCTCCTGTGGTGTGTCTTGTGTGTGTCTGGTGTGGGACTGAACAGGAGCTGTCCATCATATAGCTCCGCCATTCAGTTTCCAAGGCAACTCACAGATTTTCTGTCTCCCTGCTGCTGAATAAGCACACAAGCTGATCGCTCCCTCTCTCTCTCTCGTTTAACGGAACAGTCCACTTCAGAATAATCCTTCAGATCTCGACACAATCTAAACATAGCTACAATGTCGGTGAGATATTCTCATATTCTAAAGAAAGTTTTGTTTTTAGCATCTCAGCTAACGGCGAAAATTGCAAAATGTTGCAAAATTTCACGGACGTACATGTATGTGTAAGTCACGTGAGCCCCCTTCCCCGCTCCCATTTTACCGCAGATCTGCCTTGTTTCCGAGGCTCCGCCCCCAGCTCTGATGACATGAATTACAGTCCTGACTTTCCTTCAGTTCTGTGTTGAAGCGGGTCGGCGGCGGCGGCGGATCGTCTGTAGGATCCGGATTAGGAGACGGCCATCACCCCCAGAGTCGGGAATCCGGGCGAGGGTTCACTGTCCGGGCGTGAAAACAAGTTCTCATCGGTGAGTACTGAGGCCGGTCCCGAGTGTGGACGTCTGATGTAAGGTAATGTACCCAGTTAACTTCCCCGATCTGGCGGCCTCTCTGCGTTTGCTGGACAGAACCTGCCGGGGTCGGTCTGTGTTGTGGGACCTTCACAACATACCGACTGAGATGAGCCGCCGCTCAGCCCCTCTTGCCCTGGTCCTAGGAGCGCGATGGGGTGGTGATACAGAGACTGCACTCATCCATTAAGATTTATCCCGGGAACTTTACCTTCATCACCCGGCCCCGTATCGGGTCCAAACTTCACCTGGATCGATAGCCGGTGTCTACAATTGTTTTACATCATTCCAGGGCGCGGGAAGCGGCCCTTCCACCTGTTGTGTTCTTGCAGACAGAGAAGGTTAAACCGAGTAATCGCAGCTTCGGGACACTGCTCCATCTGCCTGATTAGATCCATCTTTCACCCGTTCAGACAAGGCTGTCAGATCCAGATCTCTCACGGCCTCGCGGTTTGAGTAGCCATCGTTGTGTTTTCCATTTTCTCTCCTTGAGCACTCTCTCTCTCTCTCTCTCTCTCTCTCTCTCTCTCTCTCTCTCTCTCTCTCTCTCTCTCTCTCTCTCTCTCTCTCTCTCTCTCTCTCTCTCTCTCTCTCTCCTCTCTCTCTCTCTCTCTCTCTCCTCTCTCTCTCTCTCTCTCTCTCTCTCTCTGTAATGATCAAGAAAGAGACGAGCAATGACATGGATAGGAAGGATAGGAAGACGGACGAGGCCCTGCAAGGAAAGTTTAGTGAGTTAGTTGCAAAGTTGAAGGACAGGACCTCCAGGTTTGTAATCTGAGGATTTCTACCAGTGCCGTGTGCTCGTGCCGCTAGAAATAGCGGGATAATACAGCTAAATAAGTGGCTAAGGAGTTGTGTGTTGGAGGGAGGGCTTCATGTTTCTGGACAATTGGGCCTTGTTCGAGGGAAGGTGTCACAGGATGTTGACAGGCCGACTAGGGGGAATGTCATACTGGATCTAGTATTAGGTAACAACCGGGTCAATCACAGATCTCTCAGTGGGTGAGCATCTGGCGGACAGTGACCATCGCTCCCTGGCTTTAACATTATCATGGAAAAGGATGGAATCAGAGAGGACAGGAACATTTTTAATTGGGGAAGAGCAAATTATGAGGCTATAAGGTTAGAACTTGCGGGTGTGAATTGGAATGATGCTTTTGCAGGGAAATGTACTATGGACATGTGGTCGATGTTTAGGGATCCCTTGTAGGATGTTAGGGATAAATTTGTCCCAGTGAGGAAGGTAAAGAATGATAGGGAGAAGGAACTATGGGTGACAAGTGAGGTGGAAAATCTAGTCAGATGGAAGAAGGCAGCATACATATGATTCAGGAAGCAAGGATCAGATGGGTCGATTGAATATAGGGTAGCAAGAAAGGAGCTGAAGAAGCCGCTGAGGGGAGCAAGAAGGGGGTATGAGAAGGCCTTGGCGAGTAGGGTAAAGGAAAACCTCAAGGCATTCTTCAATTATGTGAAGAACAAAAGGATGACAGGACGGAAGGTAGGACAGATTAGAGATAAAGATGGGAAGATGTGCCTGGAGGCTGTGGAAATGAGAGTACTCCTCAATGAATACTTCTCTTCAGTATTAATCAATGAGAGGGAACTTGAAGACGGTGAGGACAATATGAGTGAGGTTGAAGATCTGGAGCATGTTGATATTAAGAGAGAGGAAGTATTGCAGTTGTTAAAATACAGGATGGATAAGTCCCCGGGACCTGACGGAATATTCCCCAGGCTGCTCTCTGAGGCGAGGGAAGATATTACTGAGCCTCTGACTAGGATCTTTGTGTCCTCGTTGTCCACGAGAATGGTACCGGAGGATTGGAGGGAGTCGAATGTTGTCCCCTTGTTCAAAAAAGGTAGTACGGATAGTCCGGGTAATTATAGACCAGTGAGCCTTTCGTCTGTGGTGGGAAAACTGTTGGGAAAGATTCTTAGAGATAAAATCTATGGCCATTTAGAGAATCGTAATCTAATCAGGGACAGCCAGGGCTTTGTGAAGGGCAGATCGTGTCTAACAAGCCTGATAGAGTTTTCTTTCAGGATATGACCAGGGGAGGAGGGGAGTTCAGTGGATGCGATCCAGATGGATTTTAGTAAGGCATTTAACAAGGTACCACACGGTAGGCTTATTCAGAAAGTCAGAAGGCATGGGATCCAGGGAAGTTTGGCCAGGTGGATTCAGAATTGGCTTGCCTGCAGAAATTAGAGGGTCGGTGAAGGGAGTACATTCAGATTGGAGGGTTGTGACTTGTGGAGTCCCACAAGGATCTGTTCTGGGACCTCTACTTTTCGTTATTTTTATTAACGACCTAGATGTAGGGGTAGAAGGGTGAGTTGGCAAGTTTGCAGACGACACAAAAGTTGGTGGTGTTGTGGATAGTGTTGGGTATTGTCAAAGATTGCAGAGAGACATTGATTGGATGCAGAACTGGGCTGAGAAGAGGCAGATGGAGTTCAACCCTCAGAAGTGTGAGGTGGTACACTTTGGAAAGGACAAACTCCGAGGCAGAGTACAAAGTAAATGCAGGATACTTGGGAGTGTGGAGAAGCAGAGAGATCTGGGGGTACATGTCACAGATCCCTGACAGTTGCCTCACAGGTAGATAGGGTAGATAAGAAAGCTTATGGAGTGTGAGCTTTCATAAGTGGAGGGACAGAGTTTAAGAGTCGCGGGGGTAATGATGCAGCTCTATAAAACTCTGGTTAGGCCACACTTGGACTATTGTGTCCAGTTCAGGTCGCCTCACTATAGGAAGGATGTGGAAACGTTGGAAAGGTACAGAGGAGATTTGCCAGGATGCTGCCTGTTTTAGAGAGTATGGATTATGATCAGAGATTAAGGGAGCTAGGGCTTTACTCTCTGGAGAGAAGGAGGATGACAGGAGACATGGTAGAGTTATTCAAGATATTAAGAGGAATAGATAGAGTGGACAGCCAGCGTCTCTTCCCCAGGCTACCATTGCTCATACAAGAGGACATGGCTTTAAGGTAATGGGAGGAAAATTCAGGTGGTTATTAGAGGAAGGTTTTTTACTCGGAGAGTGGTTGGTGCGTGGAATGCACAGCCTGAGTCAGTGTTGGAGGCAGATACACTAGTGAAATTTACGAGTCGACTAGACAGGTACATGGAGGAATTTAGGGTGACGGGTTATATGGGAGGAAGGGCTTAAGGGTCGGCACAACATTGTGGCCGAATAGCCTGTACTGTGCTGTATTGTTCTATGTTCTATGTTCTATTGGCCTAATCTTTCCCACACAAATGAGAAAATTTAGCTCTCTTCTGGTCGGCTGGCACATCATCTGTTGCTATGACCATTTTATATGTCTCTGCCAGCATTCACGCAGTTTCAATACTAGCGTCCCAAATGCTTCCAGGGAATATGTTGTCAGGCCCTGGAGATTTATCCATCTATATTCACTTCAAGAGAGCAAGCACATGTTCCGTAAACTGGATACAATCCATGACCTGACGAACGTTTCTTCATTTCTATCGTCTCTATTTCTGTCTATCAAGTACATGCACACCCAGATAAATCATTGAAGATCTCCCCCATTTATTTTGGTTCCATGCATAACATAAGCACGCTGATCTTCAGAAAGTTCGTTTGTCCAGTTAATGTGGCAGTAAGGAAACAACAGGTTTCTCAAATAAATATACTGCCACCAAATAGTTTGTTACTCGTGGAAATGTGCTCATTACAGTAGTTGTTTATAATAATGATTTCTGGAATGAAAAGCTTAATGTATGTGAAGCATTTGCTGTCCCTAGGCCTGTTCTCAAAGGGATGATGGGGCACGCTATCAGGGGGGAAACTCATTGAACGTAGCAAATACTGATGATTCCATAGAGTGGACGGATAAAAATATGTTTTCATCAGGAGAGGTGTCTTGGAACAGAGAACAAGACCTCACAAACCACTGAGATGTATCTACAAACCTTCTTCTCCATCATTCTATGCAGCAGTAGGATCAGAAACTTGCCTGTACTGTCAACTGTGCTTTTACGTTATTCGAAGCTACAAAGATTTGTTAGAATTTTTAATCGCTTAACTAAGCAAAGAAGGAAACTTCATGAACATCACCACAATGTATTGTGTAACATATTTTGTAAATAACAGATAACCGACTTTTGAAGCAGACTGACCGTATTGAATGACCAGCTTCAGCGTTGCTGCAAGTGCTGTGGAGAAGGAGCTAACAGCAGATTTATTGGACACTGGTATTTTATTTTCGACATTACAACATTGCTGAGTGTTCAGTATTCATTGTGGTCATAAGGAAACTCAAAGCATGTGAGGTTCAGACTGTTACTTCCTTTTTCATTTACTTCTGGTGGGCCTCTTGCTCAGTTAGTAGGGTTCAAGGAGAACTTCAAGGAGGGTTGAGAGTTTTATCGCACTGTAATCACTGTGGAGACACAGTGGCCTCAGAAACAGGTGTGGATTCCAGGATGCTTTGAGCACTTACAATATGGAATATATGATGCCTGTGTTGGAATGAAGAGATGAGTAATGAATGTTGGGATTACATTTGTGGAAATCATTTTAGGCTGTCACAAACATCTTGCAATCAGTCAATATTTATGCATCGATAGAAAAGGCAAATATGCTCCCTCCGCTCAACAATAAAATAATCAACAAGTGTTTTCAGTTTACCTGCTGAAATGTATCCGCGTCCGCGCTGTGACCCAAGGCCCGGAATTCAACCCCGATCCCCGTCCAGACAAAGCTTCCACTGGTTACTATTCCGTCATGAGTTGGTTCAGGAGTTTTAGTTTGTGAACTGGGAATAGCTGAGCCACCAAATTACGTCAGTGGCAGCAAAGAGTCCTGGGCCAAGGTTATAATCCTGGGATGGGGAATCCAGGGATATAGTATTTGTAGTGTTTGGCGTTCGCCTGCGCTTATTGCTACTACAGATGGCACTGGACGTTCCTCCTTCCCAATAAAACAAACGTTTCGGACAGATGGGCATGGGTTGCGGGGAATTCTACGTGAGACGTGCGGCGATGTGTGAATCTCTTGGCATGGATTGGGACCCCGTCAGATCGGGTCCAGGTTTTGACCCATATAAAATGGACCTGTCGATCAAGCTGCCCGGGCGTATGAAGTGATGAGTTAGTATTAATGTTCTGTGCTCAGCTGTTTAGTTCTGGAGTTCCTTTGGAAGCAAAGAAGTGGACGAGTTACCTCTCCTTCCCTCACAGTGAGAGGCTGTGAGTTAATGGGCTGCTCCGTGTTTGCAGCAGTAAACATGGACCGGGGTTTAGTGTTCAATCCGTGTTTGGAAAGCCCCTCTCCTGTCTCTCAGCTAGTGGGAGTCAAACAGAAACTCCAGAAGGAGAAGCTAAAGACAGAGGAATCGATATTACGGAAGTAACAGCATTACAGTGGTGTACAGGGAATTACCGAGGCAGGAGAGGGAAATTGGCCAGAATTGATTGGAAACTATCACCCGCAGGGATGGTAACAGAGCAGCAATTTGTGGGATGCTGGAGGATTGGTAAGGTTGTAAAAACAAACAGAAGACAACAAAAAGTCATTAAGAAGGTGAAATACCAAAGAAAACGAACCTATAATAGTAAAGGTGTTACTACACGTTTCTTCAGATACATAAAGTGTAAAAGAGAAGCACGACTGGATATCGGAACGCTGGAAAACGACACTGGAGAGGTAGTAAATGGGGACAAGGATGGCGAACTGAATAAGTATTTTTCACCAGTCTTCATGGAGGAAGTATATTGGAAGTTCCAGGTGTCGGGGGCATTAAATGTGTGAAGTTAACATAACTAGAGAGAGGTTTCTTGTGAAACTCAAAGGTCTGAATTTAGATATGTCACCTGGACTAGGTGGCGTGTACCCCGGAATTTTAAAAGTGGTGGCTGAAGAGATCGTGAGACATTAATAAAGTTCTTTCAAGAATCACTAGCTTCTGTAATGGTTCTAGGAGACTGGAAAATTGCAAATGTTACTTCACTCTTCACAAAAGGAATGGGACCGAAGAGAACCCATATGTCCGTTTGTCTGATCTCAGTGTTTAGGAAGGTATAGGAGCCGATGATTAAGGATGTCGTCTCAGGGTAATTGGAGACCCGTCATAAAATAGGCGGTAGTGGCCATGATTCCTCAAGGGAAAATCATGCCTGACAAATCTGATTGAGTTCTTTGAAGAAATAACAAGCCTGATAGACAAAGAAGAATCGGTTGATGCTGTGTATTGGATTTTCAGAAAATCTTTGTTACGCTGCCACACATAAGGTTGACTAACAAGCTACGAGATCATAGTATTACAAGACAGATTCTGACATGGATCAAGCAGTGGTTGATTGGAAAGGGGCAAAGACTGGGAATAAAATAAACATTTCCTGGATTGCACCCAGTGACTGGTGATACTCCACAGGTGTCTGTTTTGGGACCGATTATTTTATGTCATATGTTAATGATTTGGACAATGGAGTTGATGGCTTTGTTGCAATGTTTGCAGATAGTATGAACATAGGCGAAGGGGCATGAGGTTTTGAGGAATTAGAAAGGCTACAGAAGGACATGGACAAATTAGGAAACTGGGCAAATAAATGGAATGCAGTTTGGAGAAGTGTATAGGCCTGCACTTCGGTAGACGAAATGAAAGTCTTAGTTATTTTCTAAATACTAAAGAAAACTGTGGTGCCAATGGACTTGGGAATCCTTATGCAGGATTCCCTGAAGGTTAATTTGCAGGTTGAGTCCGTGATGAGGAAGGCAAATGCGATGTCCGCATTCATCTCAAGAGGAATAGAATATAAAAGCAAGGATGTAATGTTGAAACCTTATAAAGCACTTGGAGTGTTCTGAGCAAGTTTAGGCCTCTTAACTTCGAAAGGAATGTGCTGAAACCGTAGAGGGTTCAAAGGTTGTTCACGGAAATGATTCGCCGATTGTATGGCTTGTCATATGAACAGAGCTTTAGGGCTCTGCGCCTGTATTCACTGCAATTCAGGAAAATGAGGAGTGACCTTACCAAAACCTATCGAATGGTGAAAAGACTTGACAGAGTGGATGTGGAGATAATGGTTCCTCCGGTGGGATCGTCTACAAGCAAATGATCCTACATCAGAATAGAGGGGTGCCCTATTAGAAAGTGGTGAGCAGGAATTTATTTTGCTAGGGAATATGGCCAAATCTTACAAAAACTTACAGAAGGTTCAGAGAGCTAGGTAATGTTAGTCATCTAGAAGATTAGAGGACTAACAGGAAGGAACTTAAGAAGGAAATTAGAAGAGCCAGGAGGGGCCATTAGAAGGCCTTGACGGGCAGGATTATGGAAAGACCCAGGGCATTCTACAAGCATGTGAAGAACAAGAGGATAACACTTGAGAGAATAGGACCAATCAAGTGTGATAGTGGAAGTGCGTGTATGGAACCGGAGGAGATAGCAGAGGTATTTAATGAATACTTTTCTTCAGTATTCACTGCGTAAAAGGATCTTGGCGATTGCAAGGATGATTGCACTGGTCTGAAAAGCTTGAGAATGTAAATATTAAGTAAGGGGATGTGCTGGAGCTTTTACAAAGTACCAAGATGGATAAGTCACCGGGACCCCTCTGGATGTAACCCAGGCTCCTGTGGGAAGCGGGGGAGGAGATTGCTGAGCCTCTGGCAATGATCTTTGTATCATCAATGAGGACGGGAGAGGTTTCGGAGGATTGTTGAGTTGCGGATGTTGTTCCATCTTTTGTGATAGCTCAGGAAATTATAAGCTAGTGAGTCTGACTTCAGTGGTTGGCATGTTGATGGAGAAGATCCTGAGAGGCAGTATTTATGAACATTTGGAGAGACAGGATATGATTAGGAATAGTCAGCATGGCTTTGTCAAAAGCAGGTTGTGCCTTACGCGCCTGATTGAATTTTTTTGAGAATGTGACAAAACATATTGACTAAAATAGAGCAGCAGATGTAGTATGTATGGATTTTAGCAAAGCATTTGCTAAGGTACCCATGCAAGGCGTAATGAGAAAGTAAGGAGGCATGGGATCCAAGGGGACATTGCTTTGTAGATCCAGAAGTGGCTTGCCCACAGGAGGCAAAAAATGGTTTTAGACGGGTCATAGATAGATAGATAGATAGATAGATAGATAGATACTTTATTCATCCCCATGGGGAAATTCAACCTTTTTTCCAATGTCCCATACACTTGTTGTAGCAAAACTAATTACATACAATACTTAACTCAGTAAAAATATGAAATGCATCTAAATCACTATCTCAAAAAGCATTAATAATAGCTTTAAAAAAAAGTTCTTAAGTCCTGGCGGTTGAATTGTAAAGCCTAATGGCATTGGGGAGTATTGACCTCTTCATCCTGTCTGAGTAGCATTGCATCGACAGTAACCTGTCACTGAAACTGCTTCTCTGTCTCTGGATGGTGCTATGTAGAGGATGTTCAGGGTTTTCCATAATTGACCGTAGCCTACTCAGCGCCCTTCTCTCAGCTACCGATGTTAAACTCTCCAGTACTTTGCCCACGACAGAGCCCGCCTTCCTTACCAGCTTATTAAGACGGGAGGCGTCCCTCTTCTTAATGCTTCCTCCCGAACACGCCACCACAAAGAAGAGGGCGCTCTCCACAACTGACCTATAGAACATCTTCAGCATCTCACTACAGACATTGAATGACGCCAACCTTCTAAGGAAGTACAGTCGACTCTGTGCTTTCCTGCACAAGGCATCTGTGTTGGCAGTCCAGTCTAGCTTCTCGTCTATCTGCCCTCCCAGATACTTGTAGGTCTTAACCTGCTCCACACATTCTCCATTAATGATCACTGGCTCCATATGAGGCCTAGATCTCCTAAAGTCCACCACCATCTCCTTGGTCTTGGTGATATTGAGACGCAGGTAGTTTGAGTTGCACCATATCACAAAGTCCTGTATCAGTTTCCTATACTCCTCCTCCTGTCATATTCTACATGGAGGCCCGTGACGAGAGGTGTGCCTCAGGGATCTGTTCTTGGACACCTACTCTTTGTGATTTTTATAAATGACCTTGGTGAGGAATTAGAGGGATGGGTTAGCAAATGTGCTGATAACACAAAGGGTGGGTGTGTTATGGATAGTGTGGAGGGCTGTCAGAGGTTACAACGGGATTTGGATAGGATGCAAAGCTGGGCTGAGAAGTGGAAGATGGAGCTCAACCCAGATAAGTGCGAGGTGTATCATTTAAGTAGGTCAAATATGATGGCAGAATTTAACATTAATAGTAAGACTCTTGGCAGTGTGGTAGATCAGAGGGATCTTTGTGGTTAAGAAGGCGTACGGTGTATTGGCCTTCATTAATCGTGGAATTGAATTTAGGAGCCGACAGCTAATGTTACAGCTATATAGGACCCTGGTCAGACACACTTGGGATACTCTCTATGTTAGGTTGATGAAATTTACTGAGGGATAGAGGTCACAATTCAAAGTTCCGGTTGTTTGTTCTATCTTTATCGTTCCATTCGATTTTAATTTAGTATCTGTGCATTCCTGGAGGACCATCTGTGATTGTCATTGATCCTTTCTCCCACATGGTTCCATCAGCTTACCCCATGCCGATTTTGTTCAAAATCTGTCCAGCTTGAATTTCTTCAAGTTAATGATACATATCAACCATCTTGTCCAACCTCTGTCCAATCTGTTTCCCTCCACATCAATGAAATATATCAACCAACTTGTCCAACCTCTGTCCAGTCTGTATCCCACCATAGTAGGGTGTGTCAGGAATGGACAGGAGGAAGAGTATAGGAAACTGATACAGGACTTTGTGATATGGTGCAACTCAAACTACCTGCGTCTCAATATCACCAAGACCAAGGAGATGGTGGTGGACTTTAGGAGATCTAGGCCTCATATGGAGCCAGTGATCATTAATGGAGAATGTGTGGAGCAGGTTAAGACCTACAAGTATCTGGGAGGGCAGATAGACGAGAAGCTAGACTGGACTGCCAACACAGATGCCTTGTGCAGGAAAGCACAGAGTCGACTGTACTTCCTTAGAAGGTTGGCGTCATTCAATGTTTGTAGTGAGATGCTGAAGATGTTCCATAGGTCAGTTGTGGAGAGCGCCCTCTTCTTTGTGGTGGCGTGTTGGGGAGGCAGCATTAAGAAGAGGAACGCCTCACGTCTTAATAAGCTGGTAAGGAAGGCGGGCTCTGTCGTGGGCAAAGAACTGGAGAGTATAACATCGGTAGCAGATCGAAGGACGCTGAGTAGACTACGGTCAATCATGAAAAACCCTGAACATCCTCTGCATAGCACCATCCAGAGACAGAGAAGCAGTTTCAGCGACAAGTTGCTATCGATGCAATGCTCCTCAGACAGGATGAAGAGATCAATACTCCCCAATGCCATTCGGCTTTACAATTCATCCGCCAGGAGTAAGATAAAGTGCCAGGGTTAGGACTGAGCTTACGTTACCATTCAATGTATTTAAGAACTTTTTAAAAGCTATTTATTAATGCTTTTTGAGAGGGTGACTTTAGATGCATATCATATTTTTACTGAGTTAAGTATTGTATGTAATTAGTTTTGCTACAATAAGTGTATGGGACATTGGGAAAAAAATGTTGAATTTCCCCATGGGGATGAATAAAGTATCTATCTATCTATCTATCTATCTATCTATCTATCTATCTATCTATCTATCTATCTATCTATCTATCTATCAGCTATAGCTCTGTGCATTTTATTTGTCTCTGACAGTGTTCGAGCAGTTTCTGCACTGGCCTCCCACAAGGTCCAAGGGAAAAATTTGTCAGGCTCCGGAAATTTGTCCATTCTAATTCAGCAAGCACCTGTTCTGTAATCCGCATCCAATCTATAACAAGACTAGCTTTTCCCGATTTCTATAGTCTCTGTATCTGTCTCCCAGGTAAATACAGGCAAATAAAAATCATTGAAGATCTACCCCATCCCTTTCGGTTCCTTGATTAGATAGCACAATGTTCTTTTTTGACAGTTAATTGGACACTACGAAACAGTACATGAGGCTCAATAAATTATTCCGCCATCAAACTGTCTGTATCCGAGGGAATGTGCTCATTACAGTTGTTGTTTACAAAGTTCACAAGAGTGATTCTAGATTGAAAAGTTTTATGTATGAGGAACATTTGGTGTTTCAGGGCCTGTTCTCAATGGAGGGGTGGTGACTCTCAGAACAGGAAGCTCAATGAAATCCTGAGGTCTGGATAGAGCGGATAGGGACAAGATGTATTCAACAGTAGGGGAGTCTTGTAACTGAGGTTACAATCTCAATATTTTCAGTTGTTTCTGCAGACCTTCCCTTCCATCATTCTGTCCAGTAACAGGGTCTGAACTGAACATGAATCAATGCCTGGAGTTGATCATATATATAAGCTATTGGCATCCATAAGAACATGATGGAATTTTAGCCACTTAATTGAACAAAGAAGTACACTTTATAGTTATCATCATGTGATATCTTTTGTAAATATCCCATAGTTGCTATTTGAAGCAGATAGGCCGCATCCAACAACGTGTTTTGATTTTGGAACAGCTTCTGCACTGCTGGAAGTTCTGTAGAGATGGAAATACCAACAGATTTAAAGGATACACATCGAAACAGGGTTAAAACAACCACCGGAATTTTAGCTTCCCCATTACAAAATGGCTGAGAGGCCAGTATTCATCTTTGTCATAATGAAACTCAGAACATGTGAGGTCGAGTTCCTTATTTCGTAGTTTCCCTTAGTTCTGCTCAGCCACTTCCTCCATCACCAGGGTAACTGCCCACCAGAGCTGCAAGGAGTATTGAACATTTTTATCGCTCTCTGGTCACTGCCCTTCAGCGGAGAGACAGTGACTTCAGGGGGCAGTGTGGATGCGAGGATGCCTTCAGCATTCACTGCATGGAAAATATGATGTTTATATTGGAATAAAGAGATAACGAATGAATGTAGGGATTGCATTTATGCAAATCTCTTCAGGATGCCACAAACATTTTGCAGTCAGCCAATATCTGTGCATCAAAAAGGCAAAATCCTGCACTGAGTTCCCAGTGATTTATTTTCAATTTTATATTAAAAGCATTTTCTTACTGTTTCACTACGGTATATCTTACTATCTTTCCTTTCAGTTAGTCCTGACGAAGGGTCTCGGCCCGAAACGTCGACAGCTCTTCTCCCTATAGATGCTGCCTGGTCTGCTGTGTTCCACCAGCATTTAGTGTGTGTTGTTTGAATTTCCAGCATCTGCAGATTTCCTTGTGTTTGCATTTTAATTCTGATTCCCATTCAGAGATCTCGTTCAATGGCATCCTCTTGTGCCAAGATGAGACCGTCCTCAGGGTGCAGGAGCAACACCTTATATTCCATCTGGGTACCCTCCAACCTGATTGTATGAATATTGAATTATCCTTGCAGTAAACAAATCCCCCCCCCACCAAAAAAACTTCTCTATTCCCTACGCTGAACTTTCATTTCTGCTCACCAGCCTGTTATTGCTCCCAGGTCCCCTCCTTCCCTTTCTCCTATTGACAACTTTCCGATTCTTTCATCTCCAGCCCTTGACCACCTATCACCTTCCAGCTCGCCTCTTTCCCCTCCCCTACTTTTTTATTCAGATATCTTCCCCCTCCCGCAGCAGTAATGAAGAAGGCTCTTTGCCCAAAATGTCGAACCCTCTACTCTTTTCCATAGATACTGCCTGTTGTGCTGAATTCCAACAGCATTTTGTGTGTGTTGCTTTGGATTTCCAGCGTTTGCAAGCTTTCTTGTGTTTAAGTGTGATAATTACCGTAACAATTATTTGGGCTTTGTTGAGATTGTACCTGGAATATGGTGTAAAATCTCGCTCCCCATACTGACACGGGTTATACAGACCAAAGAACAAACTGCCGGAGGAACCATGGACGTCAAGCGTAGTTTCTCCTTTGGCTCCTCCCACTTCAGCCAAACCAAGGGTGTAGCCATGGGCACCCGCATGGGTTCCAGTTATGCCTGCCTTTTTGTTGGCTTTGTGGAACAGTGCATGTTCCAAGCCTATACGGGTTTCCGGCCCCCTCTCTTCCTTCGCTAAATCGACGACTGCAATGGCGCTGCCTCCTGCATGCATGCTGAGCTCGTTGACTTCAGTAACTTTGCCCCCAACTTTCACCCTGCCCTTAAATTTACCTGGTCCATTTCCGATACCTCCCTCCCCTTTCTTGATCTTTCTGTCTCCATCTCTGGAGACGGCCTATCTACTGATATCTACTATAAGCCTACAGACTCTCACAACTACCTGGACTATTCCTCTTCCCGCCTTGTCTCTTGCAAAAATGCTATCTCCTTCTCACAATCCTCCATCTCCGCCGCATCTGGTCTCAGGATGAGGCTTTTCATTCCAGGACGAAGGAGATGTCTTCCTTTTTTAAACAAAGGGGCTTCCCTTCTTCCACCATCAACTCTGCTCTCAAACGCATCTCTCCCATTTCCCGCATATCAGCCCTCACCCCACTCGGGATAGGGTTCTCCTCGTCCTCACCTACAACCCCACCAGCCTCCAGGTCCAACGTATAATTCTCCGTAACTTCCGCCACCTCCAACGGGATCCCACTACCAAGCACATCTTTCCTTTCCCCCCCTTCTGTTTTTCGCAGGGATCTCTCCCTACGCGACGCCCTTGTCCACTCTTCACCCCATCCCTTCCCACTGATCTCCCTCCTGGCACTTATCTTTGTAAGCGGAACAAGTGCTACACCTGCCCTTACACTTCCTCCCTCACCACCATTCAGGGCCCCAGAAAGTCCTTCCAGGTGAGGCGACACTTCACCTGTGAGTCGGCTGGTGTGGTATATTGCGTCCGGTGCTCCAGGTGTGGCCTTTTATATATTGGTGAGACCCGACGCAGACTGGGAAACCATTTCGCTGAACACCTGCGCTCGGTCTGCCAGAGAAAGCAGGATCTCCCAGTGGCCACACATTTTAATTCCACGTCCCATTCCCATTCTGATATGTCTATCCATGGCCTCCTCTACTGTCAAAATGAATCCAAACTCAGGTTGGAGGAAGAACACTTTATATACCGGCTGGGTAGCCTCCAACTTGATGACATGAGCATTGACTTCTCTAACTTCCGTTAATGCCCCTCCTCCCCTTCTTACCCCATCCCTAACATATTTAGTTGTTTGCCTGTTCTCCATCTCCCTCTGGTGTTCCCCTTCCTCCTTTCATTCTCCCTAGGCCTCCCGAAACCATCTTCCTTTCCCTTCTCCAGCTCGGTATCACTTTCATCAATCACCTTTCCAGCTCTTAGCTTCATCCCACCCCCTCCGGTCTTCTCCTATCTTTTCGCAGTTCCCCCTCCCCTCACTAGTTTTAAATCTCTTAGTATCTTTCCTTTCAGTTAGTCCTGACGAAGGGTCTCAGCCTGAAATGTCGACAGTTCTTCTCCTTATAGATGCTGCCTGGACTGCTGTGTTCCACCAGCATTTTGTGTGTGCTGTTTGAATTTCCAGCATCTGCAGATTTCCTCGTGTTTCCGCAACATAAAAGACGGGACATCAACAGGATCCGGGACAGCTTCTTCCACCAGGCTATGTGAATGATTAATTCATGCTGACAAGATCGTATTTCTATGTTCTATTGTTGAACATACTATTTATTATAAATTACTATAAATTGCACATTGCATATTTAGACGGAAACGTAAAGATTTTTATTCATGCATATGAAGGATGTAAGTGTAACTATCTTGGTCAACCATTGTCCAGCCTGTATCACACCACCTCAAAGATATATATATATACACCATCTTGGTCAACATCTGTCCAGCCTGTATCCCATCAACGATTATATATCAACAATCTCTCTTCTACCGTTATCTTCATGATGACGTATTTTTGCCTCACTGAGTTGATACTGAAATCGGTGTTTGTTACCTGGAACTAACGGAGGGTTTATTGAATATAGCACGTAGTAAGTTAAAGACAGCCATTGCGATTTTAGCTTCAAAGTTAAAATGTCTGCTGTATTAATCTTTGTTCGAAGGAGGGTTGGAAGCAGAGAATACAGATTGATAGTTGGGTGGGATGGATGTTGTGAGCATTGACTGCATTATCCCTGTATTGGATTGAAGAGAAAACTAATGAATATTGGTATTACATTTGTGCTAATTTGTTCTGACCGTCACAAATATCGTGTAATCAGTTAATAGTTGTGCATCATTTAAAGTAAAAAGAGAAAATGGTGGAAACGTTCAGCAGATCGGGCAGCGTCTTGTACAGTCCCGGTTCTGATACTGGGTCTTCCACAGTTTTTCTTTCCACACATCCAATCTGATGTACCGAGTTTCCAGCACTTGACTTTCAATTTTACATTTAAAATGTTTTATTCCTATTAGCCTACAGGAAATGTGACGGGAAATTGTGCTGGGCAAGATCTCATTTAACAATAGCATAATAATAAAATGTGTTCAGTTTAGCTGGTGGAGACAATGTGAAACATTATACCGCCTGCTGTTACCCCGCGCCCAGGTTTTCCAGCCCGATCTCTGGCCCAGTCAGAGGTTCATCAGGTTCCCGTTCTGCCACAGGTTGATGTCGGAGTGTTGGTGTTTGAACTGTGAATGGCAGAGACACTGCAGCATATTACTGGCGACAAGGAGTCCTGGGCGAGTTGCTGATTGAGCTGTAACCCTGGGAAACACTGGGCCTATGTAGCTGTCAGTATCGAGGCTTTAATCCAGGTCAATACTTCCACAGATGGGGGCTGGATGTTCCTCCTTTCACAATGAATCAAAAGCTTTGGGGTGCTGGGCATTGGCGATGGGGAAATTTCTGATAAGACCACGCAGTGTGAGATGTGTGGACGATGTGTGAGGATTCGGGGGTCGGTGAGTGGCAGATTCAGCTGTGTGACCCTGTGAGGTTAGGTCCTGAGATATCACAGTTTTAGATCCAAGTACAATGGACCCGGGGTTCAAGCTGCCCAGGTTTATGAGGTGTTGAGCCAGTATTTCTGTTCTGGGCTCAGATGTTTGTTTCGGGAGTTACTTTGGAAGAAATGACTGCCATACCGAGTAGAGGATGAGTTACCATTCCATCCCTCACAGTGAGAGGCTGTGAGTAAACGGGCTGTACCGTGTTTGCAACAGTAGAAATAGACCCTGAGTTTGGTGTTCAAACTGTGTTTGGAAATCCACCCTCATTGTCTCCTGTCTGTCAATCGTTGGAAATGAAGCAGATGTGTTCAGTACAACTGTGGCTCACGTGGTTCACAAGAGTAATCTCAGGAACGAGAGGGTTTCTGCACGGGGGGGGGGGGGGTGATTGATAAGTCCGTGGCCGGCGGTGGAAGGAGATGTTATTAACTTCAAACTTTATGGATAATCACTCAAAGAGTTGATCTGAAGGTGCATGTAACGAGAGCTGTATAACTCGTCTCCTTCTGCCATAGGCCATGAACTTATCAATCACTCTTACTGTCGACCAACTCTGGAGGTCCAAGATGTCGAATTCTGCAAAGAAGTGATCCGTTTGCTCCACGACCGCTGGACTAAGCGTGTAAATGTAGGCGGGGACTATGTTGAAAAATAAATGTGCTGGGTTTTCTAAAATGGACTCCTTCTACCTTGGGTCACGAACGTATCAACAACCGCTCGTATGGCAAGCATTTGATGACTCTGGGCCTGTTCTCTATGGAGTTCAGAAGTATAGAGGTGGACGGGATCTTATTTAAACCCACAGAATGCTGAACAGCCTGGATACAGCAGACACGTGGAGGATGTTTCCATCAGACGGAAAGTCTGGGGTCTGACAGCACAGCCTCGGAATAATCAAGCTTCCCTTTAAAACTGAGAGAAACTTCTTCAGCCAAAGAGTGTTTGATCTGTGGAGTTTGTTGCAACAGATGGTGATTGGGGCTGTCATTGGGTATATTCACGGCAGAGGTTAATATATTATTGATCGTTAACTATTGTCATCTTTTGTTAGCCAGAACTATCAGAGGATTATTGAATACAGCATGTTAAAAGCAGACTTTACAATTTTAGATTCTTCATTTCAAAATGGCTGCAGTGTTAACCTTTTTCGAAATTATACTCACAGCATACGATGTTGAGTTTGTTATTTCCCTTTTCGGTTATTTTTGGTGAGCCACTTCCTCTGTTTCCAGGGTAACGGCCCACTATAGCTGCAAGAAGAGTTGCACATTTTTTTATCGCTCTGTGTTCACCGCCTCTCAGCGTAGAGACAGTGGCCTCAGGAGCAAATGCAACAGTATGATATTGGGAGGAAAGGATGCTGTGAGCATTGGCTGTATGGAATGAACTGAGAACATAGAACTAGAGAAACATAGAGAACCTACAGCATAATACACAGGCCCTTCGTCCAACAGTGCTCTCCCAAACATGAACATGCTTTAGAAATTTCCTAGGGTTACCCATCAGCCCTCTTCTTTTTATCTCCATGTACCTATCCAAAAGTCTCTTAAAAGGCCCTGTTGTATCCGCTTCCACCACTGTCGCCGGCAGCCCATTCCACGCACTCACCACTCTCTGCGTAAAAAAAACTTACCCCTGACATGGCCTCTGTACCTTCTCCCAAGCATCTTAAAACTGTGCCCTCTCGTGTTAGCCATTTCAGCCCTGAGAAAAAGCCTCTGACTATGCACACGATCTATGCCAGTCATCATCTTATGCACCTCTATTAGGTCACCTCTCATCCTCCGTCGCTCCAAGAAGAAAAGACCGAGTTCACTCACCCTATTCTCATAAGACATGCTCCACAATCCAGAGAAATCCTTGTAAATCTCCTCTGCACCCTTTCTATGGCTTCCACATCCTTCCTGTAATGAGGCGACCAGAACTGCACTCCAAGCACAGTACTCCAAATGGGGTCTGACCAGGGTCCTATATAACAGTAACATTACCTCTTGGCACTTGAACTCAATCACAAAGTTGATGAAGGCCAATACACCGTATGCCTTCTGAACCACACAGTCAGGCTGCGCAACATTTTTGAGTGTCCTATGGACTCAGACCCCAAGATCCCTCTGATCCTCCTCACTGCCAAGAGTCTTACCATTCATACTATATTCTGCCATCATATTTACCTTTTAAAGTGAACCACCTCACACTTATCTGGGTCGAACTCCATCATCCACTTCTCAGCCCAGTTTCGCTTCCAATCGGGGTCCCGCTATAACCTCGACAGCCCTCCAAACTATCCACAATGCCCCTAACCTTTGTGCCATCAGTAAATGTACTGACCTATCCCTCCACTTCCTCAGCCAGGTCCTTTATAAAACTTACGAAGAGAAGTGGTGCCAGAACAGATCCCTGAGGAACAGCACTAGTCAGCGACGTCCAGGCTGAATATGACCCATCAACAAACAATTTTGTGTTCTGTGAGCAAGACATTTCTGAATCCACAAAGCAATTTCCGCTTGGATCCCATGCCTCCTTACTTTCTCAATAAGCCTTGCATGGGTACCTCATCAAGTGCCTTGCTGAAATCCACCTCCATAAATGTGTTTAGTCACATCCTCAGAAAATTCAATCAGGCTGGTAAGGCATGAGCTGCCGTTGACAAAGCCAAGCTGACTATTCGTAACAATTTTATACCTCTCCAAATGTTCATAAATTCATGAAACAGAGCATGGGAAGTTGAATTCCTTATTTCCTATTTTCAGTTAGTTCTGCTAAGCCAGTTCCTCCATCACCAGGGTAACAGCCCAGCAGAGCTACAGAGTGTTGAACATATTTATCGCTCTCTGGTCAACGCCCCTCAGTGACCTCAGGAACCGGTGCGGAGGCCCGGATACCTTGAGCATTCATTGTATGGCATATATAACGTTTCAATTGCAGTAAATAGATAACTAATGAATGTAGGGATTGCATTGATGCAAATCTGTTTAGGATGTCACAAACAGGGTTCAACAGGGATCACTCCATCCACAATTCCCTTGTTCATTCATCAGTCCTCATTAATCTTCTTCCAGATACTTATCCCTGCATAAGCCTAAGTGCTACACCTGCCGTACCTCTCCTCCCTCACCTCCATTCAGAGACACAAAACATTCCTTCCTGGTGAGGCAACACTTCATTTGCGAATCTACTGTTGGGGTCGTCTATTGTGTCCCGTGCTCCCGATGCGGCCTGCTTTACATTGGTGCGACCCACCATCAATTGGGAGACCGTTTCGTCGACATCTCTGTATTATCTGCCAGAAGGGGGAATTTGCAGTGGCCAAACGTTTTAATTCTGTTTCCCATTCCGACGTTTCGATCAACGGCCTCCTCTTGTGCCAAGATGAGACCGCCCTCAGGGTGGCGGAACAACACCTTAGTGATCGTCTTCGCATAAAACAAACACAAAGGCCGGCAGATGTGTGGAGACAGAAGGGATCGAGGGAATGCGGATTGGACAGAAACATGTGGCTGAGATGGGAGAGCAGACGCCATCTTGTTGATGGTTAGAGGGGCTGAATGGCCTCCTCCTGCTGTTTTTTACTTAGTGTTTCAGTGTTCCTGTCCAGTGAGGCTCCGGAGGAATGTGAATAGAAAAAAAGTGTTTATAAACATAGAAGTGATTTCAATGAAGCCTGCACAATTCTTCTTCGGGTGGGAATTGTATGTCGGACCGGGATGGGAATCGAACCCTTAACTCTGAGAACCGGGAGATGGAGCCACGGGGACGGGGAAGATACAGAGGGAAACATTAAAAATTTAGCTGGTGTAAATATAGAATAATGTGGGGAATGCGGCAGGTAGGTCGGGGTGCGTGTGAGGGGCAAGGAGCAGAGTCACTGGTTTCTCGTTTCCATTTCAAACGCAGATCTGCAGCATCTCAGGATTTCGCTTCCGAGGCCCCGCCCCCGCTCTCACAGTCTCCGGATGGGCGGGGTTTTCTTTCCGTTCTCTGTTGAAGCTGTTCGTCTGTGGGGAGCCGGTGGACGGATCTCACTGCTCTCCGGACAAATTGATGAAGTTCTCATCAGTCAGTATTGAGGCCGGTCACTGGGGTTGAACGCAACCGACAATTTCCCATCGGTGAGTACTGAAGTCGATCCCGGGGGCGGGGAACTTCATGTTGGGCAGAGAGTCCCGTTAACTTCCTCGAACTGACGGCCTCGTCCCTCTTCCTGGACACAACCTGTCGTGGTCGGTCTGGGTTGTGGGACCTTCACACCGAACCGACTGAGATGAGCTGCCGCTCAGTGCCCGGTGTTCTGGTCCCAGGAGCGGGATGAGGTGGTGATGCCGAGACTGAACCCATCCATTAAGATGTACCTCGGGAACTTTACCTCCATCACCCGGCCCGGTATCGGATCCAAACTCCACCTGGATCGACGCCTGGGGTCGATAATTGTTTTGCATATTTCCAGCACACTGGAAGCGGCCGTTCGGCCTGTTGTGTTCTTGCAGACAGAGGGATAAATTAAGCAATCGCACCCTCGGGACACTGCTCCACGTGTATGAGAAGTTTCATCTTTCCCCTTTCAGACAGGACAGTGAGATCCAGATCTCTCACGTCCTCTCGGGGGATTGGGAAGTTTATTTACATCTTCTGTCCATTGCTTCGACTTGCCGAAATGCTGACAGTGTTTCCCGATATCTGGCCCCATTAACGCGAGAATTAAGTCTTGTTCATTTATCTGGGTTTCCCGGAAATGTGTACACTCCCCCCAGAATTTCCAAAGGAGCAACCCAGGTTGTCTAATATTCCCACACGATTGAAATGGAGAATCTTTATTTTGTACAGAGGTAAAGTGAAAATCGTGTCTCCGGTATTCTCCACACAGATCAATACATTGCAGCAGTACATTGAGGTAAAACAAATCATTCTGGTTACAGAGAAAGTGCAGTGCAGGTCGATATGTGGTGCAAGGTCACATCGATTTAGACTGTGAGATCAGGAGTCCACTCATCACGCTGTTCGCTTCTAACAGCAGAATGGACACCGTCCTTGAGCCCGCTGGCATGTTTCTGTTCTATTTTAACTTCGACCCGATGGGAGGGTGAGAAGTGGGAATGGGAATGGTCAGGGTTGTGGGGATCTTTCATTATGTAGGCTGCTTTACTGAGTCAGTGGGAAGTGCAGACAGAGTCCATGGAGGGGAGGTTGGTTTCTATGATGTACTCAGCTGTGTCCACGTTTCTCCGATATTACATTCAGTTACAGGAAGAGCAGTAGCCGTATGAAGATGTGAAGTATCGGGATAGGATACTTTCTGCGGTGCATTGATAAAGTGTGTAAAGCTGAAAAGGACAAAAATCAAAGCTCTTATTGTTTGTTCTGGCTTTGTTATATTGGAATTTGTTGTCTAGTAATGTGTATTACTATTTCAGTATCATTGTATTACCGGACTACTACCTGGTTCCATCATCTCATTCCTGCTCATCCTGTTCAACCTCTGCCCAGCCTGTATCCCACCACCTCAATGATATATATCAACCATCTTGTTCATCCTCTGTCCAGTCTGTATCCCACCACCTCAATGCTATATATCAACCATCTTGTTCAACCACTGTCCAGCCTGTATCCCACCACCTCAATTATATATATCAACCATCTTGTTCCACCTCTGTCCAGCCTGTATCCCACCACCTCAATGATATATATCAACCTTCTTCTTCAACCTCTGTCTATTCTGCATCCCATCAACTCTTTGATATATATCAACCATCTTGTTCAACCTCTGTCCAGCCTGTATCCCACCACCTCAATTATATATATCAACCATCTTGTTCCACCTCTGTCCAGCCTGTATCCCACCACCTCAATGATATATATCAACCTTCTTGTTCAATCTCTGTCCTGCCTGTATCCCACCACCTCAATGATATATATCAACCATCTTTTTCAATCTCTGTCCAGTCTGCATCCCATCAACTCAATGATATATATCAACCATCTTGTTCAACCTCTGTCCAGCCTGTATCCCACCACCTCAATTATATATATCAACCATCCTGTTCCACCTCTGTCCAATCTGTATCCCACCACCTCAATGATATATCACAACCATCTTGTTCAATCTCTGTCCTGCCTGTATGCCACCAGCTCAATTATATATATATAAAGCCTTCCTCAATGTTTGTCCAGCCTGTATCCCACCAGCTCAATGATATACATCAACCATCTTGTTCTACCTCTGCCTAGCCGGTATCCCACTATCTCAATGATATATATCAACCTGCTAGTTCCATCTCTGTCCTGCCTGTATGCCACCAGCTCAATAATATATATATCAACCTGCTTGCTCAATGTTTGTCCAGCCTGTATCCCAATCCCTCAGTGATATATTTCAGCAATCTCTCTTCTAAACTTTGTCTTCATTATGATTTTAGTATTGCACCTTTCTGTTTATTTATTTATTTATTTATTTGTGTGCCTGTCTGTTTGTTTGTTTAGTTATTTATTTATTTAGTTAGTTAGTTATTGTTCGCTAGGAATACCAGAGGTTTAGTTGGACACAACACGTGGCAGGGTAAAAGCAACCATTTCAATTTTAGCTTCACTGTTACAAAATGGCTGCAGTGTTAATCTTTGTCATGATGGAACTCATAGCATCTGATGTTGAGTTTGTTATTTCCCTTTTCGGTTATTTTCGGTGAGCCACTTCCTCTGTTTCCAGGGTAACGGCCCACCAGAGCTGCTAGAAGAGTTGCGCATTTTTTTATCGCTCTGTGGTCACCGCCTCTCAGGGTAGAGACAGTGGCCTCGGGAGCAAATGTAACAGAGTGATAGTGGGAGGAAAGGATGCTGTGAGCATTGACTGTGTGGGATGTGTTACACCAGGGTCAGAATAAACTCAGAACTAACAAATTGTTTGGGGTGGGGTGGCATTTACAGTTCAGGGTGGCAATCAGTTGCTATCTGTGCATTAAAATGAAGAGGGAGAAAATACTACAGTTGCAGGAAATTTAAAGTAAGGAAGGGAAAATACTGGAAACGCTCAGCAGATCGGCAGCATCTTGGACAGACTCAGTTCTGGAACTGGGTCTTCGACCATTTGTCCTTTCAGAGACGTAGTTGATGTACTGAGCTCCCAGCATTTTCTACTTTATAATTTTACATTTTGTTCCTGCTACACTGCAGGAAACATGGCAGCCCGCTCTGCTGTGCAAGATCCCACACAGCGATGACATAGAGATCAAATGTGCTCGGTTTAGCAGCTGGAGTCAGGCTGAAGTGTACCCGCGTTCTCTATACAGACCGGGGAACCAGCCTGACCATCGGCCCCGGCAGAGGGTCATTAGGTTCCAATTCCACCTTAGTTTGTGAATCGGAAATGGCAGGAACTTCACGGCAAATTGCCGGCACCAAGGCGTCTTTGTATTGGTGATAATTTTGGGCTGGTGACCCTGATGATATGGAATTGGCACTATACGGGCTACAGTCCAGGTTGGTAATTCTGCAGCTGGGATCGGAATTTTCTCAGTCTGCAGTGAAGATGAAATCCCGGGCGGTTGGGCATTGGTTATGGGGACATCACCGTCTACACTGTCCAATAGGATATCATATCTGTCAAGTATTTTGGAGATTATTTAAGAATGAACTAGGGCGTTAGGTGAAGTTGGGCAGTGATGTTGTTCATCTGAACTTTGGTAAAGTCTGTAATAAGATCCTGCATGGTAGCTGATCGGGAAGGTTCGGTCACGTGGGATTCACGGGGAGCTGGCGAGGTGGATTCAAACCGGGCTCGAGAACAAGAAGCAGAGGGAGATGATTGAAGATGGTTCTAACGAATGGAGGCCTGTGACGAGTGGGATGTGAGTGTCAGTGTTGAGATCTCTGTAATTTACTATTCATGCCATTGATTTGTATCTGAATGTACATGGCTACACAGAGTATTATGTCCCGTTGTGTTCACCCTACTGTAGTAAATATATTATCAAGCTGGAGAGGGTGCAGAAGAGATTGCTGAAGATGTTGCCTGGACTAGAGGGCCGAGTCATAGGAAGCATTTGGTTGAGCTGGATCTTTAGTCCAGATGAGAATGAGGGTGACATTGTAGGAGTTCATGAAATCAAGATGGAATATAAATAATGAGGTTGGTCGTGGCATTTCCCCCAGGATACAAGATTCAAAAATGTTTGATGTCATTCCAGTACACGTGTAAAAGAGAACAAAATAATTCATACTCTGGATCCAAAGCAAGACAGAAAAAAAAATAATGAACGAGACCACAATAATAAACAAAACACAATACATAAAGTATGATAGTTTAAAACGATTGATTGTCTGTCCATAAAGTGAGGTTAATCACAGGAGTGTCCGGACATATGAGACTGACATTGATACTTCTTCTGCATGTGCCTTGCGCGTTACACGCTTGGGCGATTATGGCTCTGCACATCCACCGATCCCTCACAGTGTCAATGACATCTCGCACACTTAGATCTGCTAGTTCTTTCGCAGTGTCCATATATTTTCTTCTTTGTCTTCCTCTTCCGCGTTTCCCAGGCATAGGGCCTTGCAATGTAAGGCATTCTATTTCTCCCTTTCTGATGACATGGTCCAGGAATTTAAGCTTCCTCTCATTTAATGTTCTCATTAAAGATCTTTTTGCATGTGCACGTTGGAGTACCGTATCATTAGTTAGCCTATCTCTGTATGATATTTTCAGCATTCTTCTAAAAAAAAACACATTTCTGTTGCTTCTAAGTTTTTTTGGAGTTCAGGTGTTACAGTCCATGTTTCGGAAGCACACAGCAAGATTGACCAGATGTAACATTTCAGTAGCCTAAGCCTTGTTGTCATAGAAATGTGTCTGTCGGTAAAAATGGGTTTCATTTTTTGGAAACACGAGTGAATCTGCAGATGCTGGAAATGATTAAAAACACAAAATGCTGGCAGAACTCAGCAGGCCAGACAGCATCTATGGGAGGAGGTAGAATGATGAAGGGTTTCGGCCCGAAACGTCGTCACTACCTCCTCCCGTAGATGCTGTCTGGCCTGCTGAGTTCTGCCAGCATTTTGTGATTTTATTCATTTTTTGGACGTTGGTTTTGGCAATGGCAATTCTTCTTTTTATTTCTACTTTACTTCTAGCATCTAGTGATATAAAGCTACCATGGTAATTAAAGCCGATCTTTTGTTCAATCTCTTGGTTACCGATGGACAATTGGCAGTTGGGAGTATCCTGCCCTTTTTATATTTCCATATATGTGTTTTTTTTACCGTTGATGGTTAGACCAAAGTCTGCACTTGTTTGTACACTTTGTCTAGGAGGATTTGTAAGCTTTCTGCAGCACTTGCTATTAGGGTGGTATCACTTACATATCTTATATTGTTGATGTAAATACCTCCAATTTTTATCCCATCTAGGTCTTCTATTTCTCTGAGAATCATGTCAGTATAGATATTAAATAATTCCGGTGAGGCAACGCATCTCTAACTCCCCTTTGAATTTTAGTCTAACTGCTTATATTATCATCAATTTTTACAGCCACTGTTTAATTCGAATATAAATTTTGAATAAGTTACTGGTCCCTTCCATCAATGTTTAGTTAAGTGAGAATTTGAAATAGTTTTTCACGTTACACTTTGTCGAATGCTTTAGTGAAATCAATAAAAAATAAAAAGACATCATTTTGACACTCAATTGCCCTTTCTGAAAGCATTCGTAGTATGACAATGGCGTTCCTTGTTCCTCTATCCTCCATAAGCCCATATTGCAGTTCAGAAGTTTCTGGCCTTAACTTGTTTTTAATTCGACTCAGAACAATTATCAACAAAATCTTTATTATGTGACTCATAAGACTGATTGTTCTATAATTTCCGCAGTCAATAGTTCTAGGAATTTTAGGCAGAATTATAAATACTGATTTCAAGAGACCGTCAGGCAATACACCAGACTCATATATGCCATTAAACTCTTCAAAATGAATATCCATGCCCAGATCTTCTGGGGCTTTTATCATTTCCACTGAAATTTCATCAGGTCCAGAGACATTACCTTGTTTCATGCTTTTCATTGCTTTAGTTCTTCTTTGGTAATAGGTGGGCCAGAATTTGGATGTTTATTTTATGGGGTTCCCCTCTATTAATCTTCAAAAAGCTGATCTATATACTGAATTCAACTCTCACATACTTTAGCTGGATCCGTCTGCTGATCCTATGCATCCTGTAGAAGAGGTTTTCTAAATTGCTGTAATTTCCTTAATTTTCCTGTGCATTTCTTTGCTGTTGTTAATATGACCTTCAACTTCATTGCATTTTTGATTCAGCCATTCTTCCTTTGCAATATTGCACAATTGTCTGTCCATAAAGTGACGTTAGGCACAGGATTGTCTAGAGCTGTCAGGGAATGTTAAACTAGTACTGGGTGGGGTGTGGAGGGTGTGGTTAGTGAGTAGAGGTGTTGATCAGGCTTACTGCTTGTGGAAAATAACCGTTTTGAGACTGCTTGTCCTGGCGTGGATGTAACAGATCCACAATTTCTTTGTCGTAAAGAGTCGTAAAGAGATTTTTGGGCATATTGTCCATTAGGAAGAAGGGTCGGGATATTAATACTAAAGGTGTAAAAGTCACAATGATTCCAAAATACGCAGAATTGTGTGCAGCTCTGGTCCGAACTGCGAGGAAAGATATCGATGAGTGAAAGTGTGCAGGGAAAATTCCGCGGACATTGCTGGTGTTTCAGGAAATAATTATAGTGATAGGTTGAACAGGTTAGGACTTGATTACCTGGAATACAGGGGAATGAGGGGGTATCCGAGCAGGTTTCCAACTTTTCTACGCCATTGCCCCTACAATTAAAGAAAGGGTCCATGGATCCTAGGTTCCAAGCCCCGCTAGAAACATAGAAATCTATGATGGTATTAAAAGGATGAATGCAGGTAGGCATTTTCCACTCAGGTTGGGTAAGATCGTGAATTTAATTGAGAATGTGACACATTTAAAGGGTTTCTGAGGTGGAAGTAAGAGATGAAGGTTCAATTGTAGTATTTGAGAGATGATTGGGTAGGTAAATGGATGAGGGAGGTATAGAGGGCTATGGTCTGCGTGCAGGGGGATGGGACCACACCGAACATGACACGGACTGGATGGGCTAATAGGCCTATGTCTGCGCTCTCAGGGCTCTGTGAATTTAATTTGATCGTTCGACACATTTTCGACATTTGTTGCCGACAGGTGTTATCCAACAATGTGTTTTTATTTTGGACCAGCGTCTGCAGTGCCGAGAGTTCTGTAGAGCTGGAACTACCATGAGATTTGCTGAATGCACTTCGACAGGGTAAATACAACCAGTGGAATTTTAGGATCACCATCACAAAATGGCTGAATGTTCATTTCATCTTTGCATTAATGAAATTCAGAAAATGTCACTTTGAGTGTGTTATTTGAGGTGAGGGGTGGGGATCGGGCAAGAGCTGGGGAGTGAGAGGTGGATCCAGGTGAGGGGGAGATGGGAAGGTGGAAAGAGTGACAGGGATGGGAGGTGAATGGTTGGGGCAACACGGGGCAGCAGAAATAGAATTTAATTCCATGGAGGATTATAAGAAGATAGAGAGTGTTTGTTTTAGAGATTCACCAGACTGATTCCTGCAGGACGATGAAGACTCATTGATCGTCTTCACGTAAAACAGAGGCCGGCAGTTGTGTGGAGACCGAAGGGATCGAGGAAATGAGGATCGGGCAGAAACATGGCTGAGATGGGAGAGCAGCCACCATCTTCTTGACGGCTAGAAAGGCTGAATGGCCACTTCCTGCTGCTTCTCACTTGATGTTTCAGAGTTCCTGTCCAGTGAGGCCGGAGGAATGTGAATATTATTAGTATTTATAAACACAGAAGAGATTTCAATGAAACCTGCACAAGTCGGGTAGGCATTGAGTATCGGACCGGGATGGGAATCGAACAAGTAACTCTGAGATCCGAGAGGTGGAGCGATGGGGACGCCAAAGGTATCGAGGGAAAAATAAAAAATGTAGCTGGTGTAAATATGAAATAATGTGTAAAATGCGGCAGGTGGATCGGGCAGTGTGTGTGGGGCGAGGAGCTGAATCACCGGTTCAGACGGCAGACCCTCCGCTCGACAAGTTTCTCGCTCTCATTCCAAACGCAGATCAGTAGCATCTGAGGTTTTCGCTTCCGAGGCCCCGCCCCCGCTCTCACAGTCTCCAGATGGGCGGGGGTTTTCTTTCCGTTCTCTGTTGAAGCGGATCATCGGTGGGGAGAGGGTGGACCGATAGTTGTCTGCGGGACAAATTGATCAAGTTCTCATCGGTCAGTATTGAGGCCGGACACTAGGGGTGAACGCGACCGACAATTTCCTATCGGTGAGTACTGAAGCCGATTCCGGGGCGGGGTTACCACATGTCGGGCAGAGAGTTCCGTCAACTTCCTCGAACTGTCGGCCTCGTAACACTTCCCCGATACAACCTGTTGTGGTCGGTCCGAGTTATGGGACCTTCACACCGAACCGCTTGAGATGAGCCGCCGCTCAGCCCCTGGTGTTCTGGTACGAGGAGCGGGATGAGGTGGTGATGCCGAGACTGAACCCATCCATTAAGATGTACCCGGTGAACTTTACCTCCATCACCCTGCCCGGTATCGGATCCAAACTTCACCTGGATCGACGCCTGGGGTCGATAATTGTTTTACATATTTCAAGCACACTGGAAGCGGCCTTTCGGCCTGTTGTGTTCTTGCAGACTCGAGGGTTAAACAGAGTAATCCCCCCCTCGGAACACTGCTCCACGTGTATGAGTAGTTTCATCTTTCCCCGTTCAGACAGGACAGTGAGATCCAGATCTCTCACGTCCTCTCGGGGGACTGGGAAGTTTATTTCCATCTTCTTTCCATTGCTACAACTTGCCGAAATGCTGACAGTGTTTCCCGGTATCTGGCCCTATTAATGCGAGAATTGAGTCTTGTTCATTTATCTGGGTTTCTCGGAAATGTGTACACTCCCTCCGGAATTTCCAAAGGAGCAACTCAGGCTGTCTAATATTTCCACACGATTGAAATCGGGAATCTTTATTTTGTACAGAGGTAAAGTGAAAATCGTGTCTCCGGTATTCTCCACACAGATCAATACATTGCAGCAGTACATTGAGGTAAAACAAATCATTCTGGTTACAGAGAAAGTGCAGTGCAGGTAGATATGTGGTGCAAGGTCACATCGATTTAGACTGTGAGGTCAGGAGTCCACTCATCACGCTGTTCGCTTCTAACCGCAGAATGGACACCGTCCTTGAGCCCGCAGGCATGTTTCTGTTTTATTTTATCTTCGCCCCGTTGGGAGGGTGAGAAGTGAGAATGTTCAGGGTCGTGGGTATCTTTCATTAAGTTGGCTGCTTTACTGAGGCAGTGGGAAGTATAGACAGAGTCCATGGAGGGGAGGTTAGTTTCTATGATGTACTCAGCTGTGTCCACAGTTCTCCGCTATTTCATGCAGTTAAAGGAAGAGCAGTAGCCGTACGAAGATGTGAAGTATCGGGATGGGATACTTTCTGCGGTGTATTGGTAAAGTGTGTAGAGTGGAAAAGGGCACATACCAAAGTTCTTATTGTTTGTTCTGGTTTTGTTATATTGGAATCCGTTATCTTCTAGTGTGTACTATTATTTCAGGAACTGTGTATTGCGGGAGGACCATCAGAGATCGCCCTTCATCCCATTCTCCCATCTGGCTCCATCTGCTCATCCCCTGCCCATCTTGTTCAAACTCTGTTCAGCCTCTGTCCCACCACCTCAATGATATATATCAACCATCTTGTTTAACCTCTGTCCAGTCCGTATGCCACTACCTCAGTGATATATATCAACCATCTTGTTCAACCTCTGTCCAGCCTGTATCCCACCACCTCAATGATATATATCAACCATCTTGTTTAACCTCTGTCCAGTCCGTATGCCACTACCTCAGTGATATATATCAACCATCTTGTTCAACCTCTGTCCAGCCTGTATCCCACCACCTCAATGATATATATCAACCATCTTGTTTAACCTCTGTCCAGTCCGTATGCCACTACCTCAGTGATATATATCAACCATCTTGTTCAACCTCTTTCCAGCCTGTATCCCACCACCTCAATGATATATATCAACCATCTTGTTTAACCTCTGTCCAGTCCGTATGCCACTACCTCAGTGATATATATCAACCATCTTGTTCAACCTCTGTCCAGCTTGTATCCCACCACCTCAATGATATATATCAACCATCTTGTTTAACCTCTGTCCAGTCCGTATGCCACTACCTCAGTGATATATATCAACCATCTTGTTCAACCTCTGTCCAGCCTGTATCCCACCACCTCAATGATATATATCTACCATCTTGTTCAACCTCTGTCCAGCCTGTATCCCACCTCCTCAATAATGTATATCAACCATCTTGTTCAACCTCTGTCCAGCCTGTATCCCATCACCTCAATGATATATATCAACCATATTGTTCAACCTCTGTCCAGCCTATATCCCACCACCTCAATGATATATATCAACCATCTTGTTCAACCTCTGTCCAGCCTGTATCCCACAACCTCAATGATATATATAAATCATCTTGTTCAACCTCTGTCCAGTCTGTATCCCACCACCTCAATGATATATATCAACCATCTTGTTCAACCTCTGTCCAGTCTGTATCCCACCAACTCAATAATGTATATCAAACATCTTGTTCAACCTCTGTCCAGCCTGTATCCCACCACCTCAATGATATATATCAACCATCTTGTTTAACCTCTGTCCAGTCCATATGCCTCTACCTCAGTGATATATATCAACCATCTTGTTCAACCTCTGTCCAGCCTGTATCCCACCACCTCAATGATATATATCTACCATCTTGTTCAACCTCTGTCCAGCCTGTATCCCACCTCCTCAATAATGTATATCAACCATCTTGTTCAACCTCTGTCCAGCCTGTATCCCATCACCTCAATGATATATATCAACCATATTGTTCAACCTCTGTCCAGCCTATATCCCACCACCTCAATGATATATATCAACCATCTTGTTCAACCTCTGTCCAGCCTGTATCCCACAACCTCAATGATATATATAAATCATCTTGTTCAACCTCTGTCCAGTCTGTATCCCACCACCTCAATGATATATATCAACCAGCTTGTTCAACCTCTGTCCAGCCTGTACCCCATTGCTACAATGATATATTTCAACAATCTCTCTTTCAAACTTTGCCTTCATTGTGAAGTTTTCTTTTGCATCTTTTCCAAAATTGGTTTGTCGCTAGCTAGAAATACCAGAGGTGTAATTGAACACAACACGTGGCCGGGTAAAAGCAGCTATTTCAAATTTAGTTTAACCGTTACGAAATGGCTGCAGTGTTAATCTTCATCAAAATGGAACTCATAGCATCTGATGTTGAGCTTGTTATTTCCTGTTTCGGTTATTTTCGGTGAGCCATTTCCTCTGTTTCCAGGGTAACAGCCCGTCAGAGCTGCAGCAAGTGTTGCAGGGTAGAGACAGTGGCCTCAGGGGCTAATGTAACAGAATGATAGTGGGAGGAAAGGATGCTGTGAGCATTGACTGTATGGTATGTATTAAACCAGGGTCAGAATGAACTGAGAACTAGCAAACTTGTTGGGGTGCGGTGGTATTTACAGTCTAGGGTAGCAATCAGTTACTATCTGTGCATTAAAATGAAGAGGCAGAAACACTACAGTTGCAGGAAATTTAAAGTGAAGAGCAGAAAATACTGGAAACGCTCAGCAGATGGGCAGCATCTTGGACAGTCTCAGTTCTGGAACTGGGTCTTCCACCATTTGTCCTTTCAGAGATGTAGTCTGATGTACTGAGTTCCCAGCATTTTCTACTTTATAATTTTACATTTTGTTCCTGCGACATAGCAAGAAACATGGCAGCCAGCTGTGCAGGGCAAGATCCCACACAGCAGGAAGATAGTGATCAAATGTGCTCGGTTTCGCTGCTGGGGTCAGGCTGAAGTGTATCCGCATCCTCTATACAGACTGGGGAACCGGCCTGAGCACCGGCCCCGGCAGAGGGTCATTAGGTTCCAATTCCATCTTAGTCTGCGAATCGGAAATGGCAGGAACACCACGGCAAATTGCCGGCACAAAGGCTTCTTTGTATGGGTGATGATATTGGGCCGGTGACTCTGAGGATATGGAACTGGCAGTATACGGGCTTCAGCCCAGGTTGGTAATTCGACAGCTGGGATCGGAATTTTCTCAGCCTGCAGTGAAGCTGAAATCCCAGGATGTTGGACATTGGTTATCGGAAGATCACCGTCTACACTGTCCAATAGGATATCATATCTGTCAAGTATTTTGGAGATTATTTAAGAATGAACTAGGGAGCTGGGTGAAGTTGGGCAGTGATGTTGTTCATCTGAACTTTGGTAAAGTCTGTAACAAGATCCCACATGTCAGCTGATCGGGAAGGTTCGGTCACGTGGGATTCACCGGGAGCTGGCGAGGTGGATTCACACCGGGCTCGAGAACAAGAAACAGGGAGATGATTAAAGATGGTTTTAGCGAATGGAGCCCTGTGACGAGTGGGATGTGTGTGTCAGTGTCGAGACCTCTGTAATTAATTCATGCCATTAATTTGTATATGAATGTACATGGCACGGTGAGCAAGTTTGAATTGAAATAAATTGAATTGATTTCTTAAATCCTTCACATACATGTGGAATAATTTTTTTTACGTTACGTCTCGGTCAAAATGTGCAATGTAAGTAATTTATAATAATTTATAATATATTGAACAGTCCATATAATATAGAGTACACGCAATTGAGCGTGAGTTAACTAGTCTGATGGCCTGGTGGAAGAAGCGGTTCCGGAGCCTGTTGGTCCTGGCTTTTATGCTGCGTACCGTTTCCCGGATGGTAACAGCTGGAATAGATTGTGGTTGAGGTTATTCTGGTCCCCAATGATCCTTCGGGCCCTTTTTACACACCTGTCCTTGTAAATGTCCTGAATCATGGGAGGTTCACAACTACAGATACGCCGGGCTGTCCGAACCACTCACTGCAGAGTCCTGCGATTGAGGGAAGTAAAGTTTCCATACCAGGTAGTGATGCAGCCAGTCAGGATGCTCTCAGTTATGCCCCTGTAGAAAGTTCTTAGGATTTGGGGGCCGATACCGAACGTCCTCAACCGTCTGAGGTGAAAGACGTGTTTTTGTGCCTTTTTCACCGCACAGCTGGTGTGAACAGACCACGTGAGATCCTCGGTGATGTGGATGCCGAGGAACGTAAAGCTGTTCACCCTCTCAACCCCAGATCCATTAATGTCAATAGGGGTTAGCCCGTCTCCATTCCTCCTGTAATCTACAACCAGCTCCTTCGTTTTTGCGACGTTGAGGGAAAGGTTGTTACTTTGCCACCACTGTGTCAGAGAGATGACCTCTTCCCTGTAGGCCACCTCGTCATTGCTTGAGAGGAGGCCAATCTATGTGGTGTCGTCGACAAACTTAATTAGCAGATTAGAGCTGTGGGTGGCGACACAGTCATGTGGATACAGGGAGGCTAAATTCGGGAGACTGGCTTATAAGGCAACAGGTGACAATGAATTTCAAAGACATCTTGGTCAGCTATGGAGATGGGCTGAGAAATGCCAAATGGTTTTCAACTTGGACAAGTGAGAGATGGTGCATTTTGGACAGTCAAACTGGGTGGAACTGGTATAGTGAATGGGAGAGCATCGGGTGTTGTGAAACAGAACGACCTGGGTGTACAACAGCACAGTTCACTGAAAGTGGACGGGCAAGTATAGAGGGTAAAAAAGAAGGCTTTAATCATGCTGACCTTCATCAGTTAGGGAATTGAGTTCTCGATTATGGGCATTATATTGTAGTCATATAATTTTTTTGGTGCGGATACACGAAGTGTTATGTACATTTGTGTTCTCCCTACTGTAGGAAAGATATTATCAGTCTGGAGAGTGTGCAGACGAGATTGCTGAAGATGCTGCCTGGACTATAGTGCCGGCTCATGGGAAGAGGTTGGCCAAGCTGGATCTTAATTCCAGAGGAGAATGGAGCTGACACTGTAGGAGTTTATAAAATCAAGAGGGAGTACAGATAATGTGGTTGGTCATTGTATTTTTCCCAGGGTTCAAGATTCAAGATTGTGTAATGTCATTCCAGTATAGGAGAACAAAATAATTGTTACTCTGTGTCCGAAGCAGGACAGAAAAAAAAAACAAAATGATAGGGACCACAATGATAAACAAAACACAATACATACAGGATGATAGCTCAAAAAACATTGATTATATGTCCATAAAGTGACGTTAGGCACAGGAGAGACTGGACATATGGAGACTGATATTGATTGTCTGTTCATTAAATTACTTTAGGCACAGGAGTGTCTAGAACTATCAGGAAATGTTAAACTAGTAGTGGGTGGGGTGTGGAGGGTGGGTTAGTGAGTAGAGCTGTTGATCAGGCTTATTGCTTAGGGAAAATAACTGTTTTCAGCCTGATTGTCCCGGCATGGATGTTACAGATACACAATTCCTTTAAAGTAGCACCAGAGTCGTAAAGAGAGTTTAGAGCATATTGACCTTTATAACGCAGGCTATTAAGAAGAGGGGCTGGGATATTAATGCTAAAGTTGTAATTCACCGTGATTCCAAGATATGTAGAATTGTGTGCAGTTCCTGTCAGGTACTTGGAGGACAGATATGGATAAGCGTGAAAGAGTGCACGGAAAATTACACGGACATTGCTGATATTTCAGGAAATAATTTCAGTGATAGGTTGAACAGGTTAAAATTTGATTACCTGAAATACAGGGGAATCATGGGGTATCCTAGCAGGGTCTCAGCTTCTCTATGCCATTTGCCCCTACAATTAAAGGAACAGTTCATGGACCCCAGGTTGGGAACCCCTGTTAGAGATATGGAAATCTATGATGGTATAAATAGGGTGAATGCAGGTAGGTATTTTCCCCTAAGGTTGGATAAGGTCATGGAATTAGGGCAAAAAGTGACACATTTAAGGGGAATGTGAGGGGGAACTACTTCACTCAGAGGGTGGTGGGAAGGCGGAACCAGCTCCCAACTGAAGTAAGAGATGCAGGTTCACTTGTAGTATTTGAGAGAAGTTTGGGTAGCTACATGGATGAGGGAGGTATAGAGGGCTGCGGTCTGAGTGCAGGGGGGATGGGACCACACCGAACATGGCACGGGGTGGATGGGCTAACAGTCCTGTGTTTGTGCTCCAAGGGCTCTGTGAATCTCAATTGAAACTTCTACACATAATCGACATTTGTTGCAGACGGGTCGTATCCAACAATGTGTTTTAATTCTGGACCAGCGTCTGCACTGCTGAGAGCTCTATAGAGCTGTAACTACCATGAGATTTACTGAATGCACCTCGAAAGGGTAAAAACAACCACTGGAATTTTAGTATCACCGTTACAAAATGGCTGAATGTTCAGTTCATCTTTGTCACAATGAAGCCGAGAACGTGTCACACTGAGTTTTTTATTTCACAGCTCGGTTATCTTTGCGAGCCACTTCCTCCGTCACCAGGGCAACAACTCACCAGAACTACAGAGAGTGTTGAACGTGTTTATCGCTCTCTGGTTGCTGACTCTCAGCGGGGAGAGAGTGGCCTCAGATACGAGGATGTTTTCAGTATTTACTGTCCGGGATGGAATGAAGAAGATTGTAGGGTTTGAATTTATGCAATTTTGTTCTGGGTGTCAAACATCTTGCAGTCAGTCAATCGTTTCTGCAGCGAAAGAAAAAAAAAATCTCCTGTACTGAGCTTCCAGTGGTATATTTTCAATTTTATATTGAAAACATTTTGTTCCATTTACACGACGGGTAATGTGGTTGCTAATTGACTGGGCTGCACCGCACTCAACAATAAAATAATGAACCACTGTGTTCAATGTAACTGTGGGGACGTTGAAATGTATTAGCACCCTCTTTGTGACCCATTGCCCATGTTTCCCGGCTAATCCCCGTCTAGACAAAAGATCATCAGGCTCCAGTTCTGTCACGGGTTGGTGTGGGAGTGTAAATTTTTGAACTGGGATTAGCTGAGACACTGCCGCATATTACCGGCAGCAAAGAGCCCTGGGAGAGTTGGTGCTTGAGATATAATCTTGGGATGCGGGCTCCAGGAATGTGGAACTGTCAGTGTCTGGGCTTCGGTCTGGGTTGGTGCTTTTACAGAAGCGGCTGGATGTTCCTCCTTCCGCAATGGAGCAGACGTCTCCGGGGGCTGGATATTTGTAGCGTGAATCTCTCAGTGTGAGATGTGGAAAAGATGTGCGAGGCTCTGGGTGTAGGCTGTGACCCTCTGAGGTTGGATCCTGGGATACCACACATGTTTTGATCCAAGATAAAATGAATCAGTGAATCAAGTTGTCCGGATTTATGAGATGTTGAGCGAGTATTTCTGTTTGGTTCTGAAGTTCCTTTGGAAGCTGTTTTGTGTTTGCACCAGTAGAAATAGACCGGGGTTTCAGAATTCAATTCACATTTGGATTTTCCCCCTCACTGTCACATGTCTATCTGCCAGTGGGAGTCAAACTGAAACTCAGGTTGCTGAAGATAGAACAGAACATGGCCACAATGGTGCGCCAGACCAGCTGAAAAGTAAATCAACACTCCTAAAAAAACTAATGATTCCTACCTACACAATGTCCATATTCTCTCAATCTTCCTCAGACCCATGTGCCTATCTAAACGTCTCTTAAAAGCCTCCGATGTATTTGCTTCCCCCACCATAACAGACAGCGCATTCCAGGCATCCACACCTCTCTGAGTAGAACAACTTACCCTCACATTTCTTTTGTAACTACTCCCTCACACTTTCATTGCATGTCCTCTGGTATTAGACATTTCAAAATAGCGAAACGATGCTCCATGTCTTTCATAATCTTATAAACCTCTATCAGATCTTCCCTCAGTCCACACCATTCCACGGAGAACAACCCGAGATTTTCTACTAAAACCTGGATGATTCCATTCTGACGAAAGATTAGGAAACCAAATCGTTAACTTTCTTCCTCTCCGCACAGCTGTTCCTTACCTGCTGAGCGTTTCTTGTGATTCCCGTTTCTCTTTATTACATTCACCTGGAACATTTTAAATCTCCTGCGAATGGATCAGCGCACCAGCGCTCGTTTTGTGTCAGTTGATAGAAGAGCGAAGAAACCACACAGCTTTTCCCAGAACATTATCCTGGTACCAATTGTCCTGTATTTTTAGCCTGGAAATGCATTCAGTACAGTTGTTGATAACAAGGTTCAAAGAATAATCCGAGGAATGATAAGCATTATGCATGCGGAGCATTTGATGGCCCTGGGCCTGTGTTCAGTGGAGTTCAGATGGTTGGCGGGTTAGGACAGGGGTGATTATTTACACCGACTGAATGACAGGAAGTTTGGTTGCAGTGAGAATGGAGAGGGTGTCTTGATTAGACGGAGAGTCTGGGATCTGAGAGTGCCGCCTCAGAATAAAGAAGCTTCACTTTAAAACTGAGATGAGAGCAATTACTTTAGCCAAATGTTGGTTGATCTGTGGAATTTGATGCCACAGAGGGTGGTGGAGGCTGTCGTTGGGTATATTCATGTTCTGGATTGCTAAATAGGTTGCGTGCTATAGCAGGGAAGCAAGAATACGGTGTTGGAAAAAAAAGAATCCTCCATGATTGATTTTGGAGCAGACTAGAATGACCGAATCACCTAATTCTACTCCTATGCATTATGATTTGTATCTTATACCATGACTGAGTAATGAGTTCTTTGTGTCCCATCACAAACAAGAGAAAATCTTCAGATGCTGCCAAGCAACACACACAAAATGCTGGAGGAAATCAGCAGGCCAGGCAGCATCTATGGAAGAGAGTAGAGTCGACATACAGATGCTGCCTGGTCTGACGACTTCCTGCAGCAATTTTGTGTGTGTTTCTTTGTAACCCATGTCAGGCTTTGGAAAGTGTGATGGTCAGTTAGTGATTTCTTCACTCACATCATTATTTATGAGTTCAAGTTCCAGTAAGTTTAATTCTTTGTTCTAATTTGTATGAGTAACATGCTTCATTATCTCTTTGGTTAAAGGTAGACCTGACCTGCGAGATTTATTGGAAGAAAAGCCCACGACAGGAAGAAAATCACAACTGAAGACGAGGGAACAGCAACAATGAACCAGCCCGAAGACGGAGAGCACCAAATGGAGAGGACCCATCTGACTTGGCGTCTCCATTGATTCAGTCAGGAGAGAGTTTGGTGACTCTTATTTACCCAAACACTGGTCCTTTTGGTATTACATTTCCATACCAGGGAAGGTAGGAAATAGCTGGAGTGGGACTGAATCAGCCTAGGAATACCAGTATGTGGCTGTCAGACCCAGTTGCACTCACTGCAGATTTGCTAATTACTCTGGGAAGCCACGCACATTCCCTCATATTGTTTGCTCATTTCAAACTCTTATCTGTTCTGCTGTTTCCTTGCTTGGCTGTGTTACGTCACAATATTCTCAAAATGCGTTGAGAATTTCCTCCCTTTATAAGAGGCCGCAGTTTTCTCCTGCTCTAGTGATTGCAGAAATGTGGAATTACAGTGAACTACAGCAACATGTCATTGACTCCTCTGTCTATTGCAAGCTGCAACGATATACTTGCCCTCGAGTATGTTGTCGCACAAGCCTCCGCAAACCCTCTTGAAGCCAAATGTCCCAGCACCACATTTCAGTCTTAACGAGCAAATGGTAACCTATAATTTACATTTGTATACCCTGTCGCCATCAAGTGCTTTTCTACTAATAAATTGTCAGAACCTACGAACCTGCGATTAAGCATATTTAGGTTTTATAATGAAGTTATGTTCCCATTTGGCTCTGTACCAAAGGCATGGGTTATATCTGTACTTGAGATGAATAAATGTCCCTGCTGCCAGGACTGCTGGAGCTGCCGGGGTTAGTTTAAACTCAGTCGTTGCGGGATGGGAACCAGAATGTTTGGTCAGATAATAGAAGAGTTGATATAAAGGTAGATGCGAAGTTCACAGAGACTGTGGAAGGATCGGTTGTGGACAGGGCATCATGTAGTCAGTTGGAAATGTCTTTAATTCAATAGGATATGTATTAAGAATACGAGTAACTTTGAACATGGATGGTAAATGTTATCACCATTACACAGACTGGACTGTTACAAGGGCAGGATTGGTGTTTGATGCTCCAGGTTTTCGTTGTTTCATAATACATATGGGGGGGAGGGGTGAAAGGCGGAGAATTGTCTTTACTAATTAGGAATCATATGACAGTTACATAAACAGAGGACATCAATGTAGGTGGAAATCAGAAAAGGGAAGGGGGCTATCATTCTGGAAGTATTCTATAGGCCTCCCCCAAAGTCACTAGGATAATGAGAGCAGATAACTTGGCAGTTTTGGGAAAGGTGCAAAAACAACAAGGTTATTATCATTATTGATCTCAACTTTCCTGATGTTGATCCCACCTCCTTGTTCCAAAATGTGTCAATGGGGCAGAATGCATTGTGCTTCCAGGAAGGATTCTGACGTAGTATGTGGATGGGCTAACTGGAGGAGTTGCCATACTGTATCTAGTTTGAGGCAATGAAGCTGGTCAGGTGACAGATATCGCGATGGGTGACCTTTTTGAGATAGAGACCACAACACCCCAACTTTTATCATGGTCATGGACAAGGACAGTAGCAAACGATATGAGGCAGAATTTAATCAGTGGATGGATAGTTACAATGGTATTCGAAGCATCTTGGGGGTGTAAATTGGAAAAACATTCCCAAAGGGAAATGCAAGATGGAGCTCTGAAGTTTGTTTCAGGAACACTTGAATGCGGTTCGGGGTAGATTTGTTCCACACACAGTGAAAGAATGTTTATATAAACGAACCGTGGTTCACAAGAGATGAGAACATTTAAGCAGGAGGGAAAAGGAAGCATTATTTAGGTAGAGTAAGCAACATTCAAGCGAGGTTCTAGAGAATTATATGGTACCCTGGAAAGAACTTAAGAAGCGACTTAGAAATCAAAAGGAACTTGAGAAGTTCTTGGGAAGTAGGATGAAGGAAAGCCCAAGGCGTTCTACATGTGGGTGAAGAAGTGGAGGAGGAATAACTTCAGGGTAGGATACTCAGGAGCAAAGGTGGAAACATGCCTGGACGATGCAGTGATAGGTGAGGTGCTTAATGAATGCTTTGTTTCAGAGTTACCAATGAGATGGACAGTGATTGTGATGATAGCATAATATTGCCATTCTGCTAAGAAAGTGATGTTGTTCAATCTACCAATAAACACCATGTTACTACAGAAAGTGAGTGGTGAATACGGGGCATTGACAATGAACATTGCATCCTCTCTGGCCACAGGGGTAGTAACACATGATTGGAGGCTGTCAAATGTTGTTATGTAATTCAATAAACCCAATGGGTTTAAATCCTGGGGATGATAGACCAGTGAGTGTTACATCGGGGGTGGGCAAACCCTTGGAGTGGATACATGGGGATAGGAATCTTGAGCAACTGGAGAAGCATAATCTTACTACGGGTTGCCATTTTGGCTTTTTGATGGTGAGTGGAGAAAACGGAAGGGCAGGTGCGGGAGATAATTTTCCACAGTATGGACCAGTCACACACAGAATATCTCCTAACATTTGTATCGACAGAGACTGATCAGGAATCACCATGGCATGGTGCATGGAAAGTTGTCTTCAACAATACTTTTTAAGGTTTTTCAAGATGATTATCAATGAGGGTGGGGAAGTGGATGTTGTACATTGAATTCTAGTAAAGCCTTTGGCAAGATGCCTCATGACAGCTTGGTCTGGAAGATAAGGTACCATGCGGTACAGAGAAAGAAAGTTAGATGGATTCAAAAATTGCCTTGAAGGTAGCAAGCAAAGAGTGATGGTTGAAGGTTTCTCATCAGAATGGAGGCGCGTAAGTAGTGTTGTACCGCAAAGCTACAAGTAACATTTGATATTTGTTAGTTGATAGCAATGAAGTGAATGCAGGTGCACAAGGCTTGACTGGTCAGTTCGTGGATGACGCAAAATGAATAGATGGTACTCACGGTGAAGACTGTCGTTGCTTATAGGGGATCTAAATGGGCAGAGGAGTGGTATATAGATTGCAAAACCAACACGAGCAGCAACGGTTTCATGCAGAGTTTGGTGATGATGTGGAGGGAGCAGCCAGAGGAAGTGGGTGAGGCAGGCACGATTGTATAATTCCAGAAGCAGTTGGGATGTGAATATGGAATGAAGAGGCCTGGAGGGAAATGGGTCCAACACAGGAAATTAGCACCATCTAAGTGTACACTGTGGTCAGCATTGTCTCGATGGGCTGAAGGGTCTGTATCTGCGCTCTGTTGCTCTGAGACACTATCAGTAGGATGCGCCAGGTATCACCGGACCGACATCCAGACATGGTGTGGGAGTTGATGTTTGGTCCCTAAGCACACTGCTGCTCTTATACAGAGGATGACAGTACTGTCACATTTGCAAAGTAATCCTGCTCTCTCCCACTGTATGCGTGTTATGTAATTCAGAGCAGCACCAGCAGGTGGGGCTGTCCTGCATCGCAACCAAAGTGTAAACAAGATGCCGACAATCAACAATCGTCAGTCAGAATCAGAATGGCTACAGGTATGTTCACTGGGATCTTTATAATTAAACTTCTGCCCTGTTGGTGCACAGTAGTTCAGATGAAGAAACTTACACAGGCGCTAACAGGGCAGAGAAAAGTTTCATCAAGCTGTGTCGTTGATCCCACTGGTAAAGCGGCTTTGTGTAATCGATCAATCCAACAGTTCCAGCTCAGGGACCTGACACCAGTAATGGTCGAATGACGCCGCTCACCATGCAAAGCTTCACCTGAGTGAAAGGAGCCGGAGACCCTGAATCAGCAGGTTGAGAGTGAATCACAAACAGGAATGAGACAGCGGTGTTGTTTGTTTCGTAAAAGTCCAGGTTCAGGGTTTGTTGCACATCAGGGCCTGTTTAGAGGTGAAAGACATCTCCAACTTTCATTTATAAAATTCAGACGCAGGTGATTGGAGCATTTCCGGGATTTCAGGAATTGTGTGATGATACAACATTTCACGTTTTGGCAGGGTAGCTATCAACTCCCCCCTCGATGCGCAAAGTAGATGAAGGGAATTTACCGAACTCTGTTTTCTGTAGCCGAGCCGACAACATTGTCAGCCTTGGAAATGGCTGAGGATCAGGAGATACTTCATTTTGGATTATCTTGTGGTCTGCTACGGTGCATCACTGTCTGTTATAGAGGGGCAACTGCACAGGACCGAGAGAAGCCTACAAAGTGCCCAGGACATCTTCAGGGAGCGGTGTCTCAAAAAGTTAGCGTCCATTATTAAGGACCTCCAGCGCCCAGGGCATGCCTTTTTCTCACTGTTACCATCAGAAATCAGGTACAGAAGCCTGAAAGTACAAACTCAGCAATTCAGGAACAGATTCGTCCCCTCTGTCATCTGATCCCTAAATGGACATCCAATCTTTGGACACTAACTCACATTTTTAATATACAGTCTTTCTATTTTTGCACGCTTTTAAAAATATATTCAATATACGTAATTGGTTTACTTGTTTGTTTTCTATTATTATTATTTATTATTTTTCTCTGCTAGATTATGTGTTGCATTGAACAGCTGCTAAGTTAACAAATTTCATGTCACATGCCGGTGATAATAAACCTGTTTCTGTTTTTCATCCACCAATCCATGTCCGGTCTGTGGCCAAAAGGTGAACATGATTTCTCTCTATTTCCCTCTTGACATGATGTGCTACCTGAATTTAAATACCCAGTATCTCTGATGGGAGACCCGGTATAACCAGTGACCAACTGTCTCTGTCTCCTGCAGGCACTGTGATTGTGCTCAACTCTGTGATTCCAGGTGGAATGAAAGAGAGATTACAGCCTGGAAACGGGTCCTTCGGCCCAGCTAATTCATGCTGTTCTGATTGTCTCTGAGCTTGCCCGATTTCCCAGCAGCTTTTCCCAAATTTCCCTTGCAGACTTCTTCTATTCTTTTTCCTGCCCACATCTTCTCAACTTTGTAATTTTATTTGTGTTACAGTCTCCTCTGGTTGCACGTAATTTATACTCATCACCCGCTCCGAGGAAAAAAAATGCTTCTTCAGTCCCTTTTGTACGAATGAACGCATGAAAGAATGAATGAAATTGTATTTCGGTCAGTAACAACATAACAGAAAACATCATTTTCAACGATGATTTGATAAGACAAAATTAAATAATAATAAAAAAACAAGAACATGTAGATATTCTTTAAAACTGACCGAAAGGGTGTCAGCTGAAGCTACAGCTTATTATGCCTACCCCTCTTACTTATACAAAAACATATTTGGCGTCAATCATCACATCAAAAATGTCATAATCTTTTAACAGAAATCCAATTCCGAGTATCATTTATTTACATCACTGCCATTCATTTTAAATCATGCATTTTTATATTTGTTCATTAAATGTGTAAGGTTACCATTCAAGCTCCCATGATCCAGGGCAAACTGTCCCAGCCAAACCATTTAACACAAAAACCAAACAGCCCCATCCAGAAACGTACTTGTCAATCTCCCCGACACTTTTTCCGTCTGAATCACATCCATCCTATAGATTAGCGACTGCAAAAGCGAGACTTTAAGTTTAGCTGCTAAAAATGCACGCAAGACTCTCCCTTTGCCAATGACTTATACAGTTGTTACCTGACAATCATCATCCAAGAGATGGGATGGGACTCGGGGACCAGGCATCATGGGATTTATGGTTATGGTCAGTCTGTAACCCAGGGACTGGACGTTGTTCGTATCAAGGCAATGGACAGTCTGTAACCCAGGGGACAAGACAGTGTGTGACAAAGCAAAAGGAGAACATGTGATCTAGAGGATCGGTCCATCAGTAATCCAGTGGCTTGTCTGTGAGTGACACAGGTGACTGGACAGTTTGTGATCCAGGGAGATTTATGTCTGTGGGAGATAACCCCATTGATAATTCCCGCTCTCACCTGATGCCGTTCCATTAATAACCGCTGGTTATCAGTGTGTTCAACTAATGCGTAGTCGGTTATCAGTATTACTGTGTCTATCCAGTTCTTTTCTGAGAGTGGATGTGTCCAGACACCGGCTTTTTGGGATGATCTCCTAGCAGGAAGTGTGGTTCACATTCAGCAGCACAGTCCCACTCCAAATCTGGTCAGCCGGAGTCTCAGCTCCATTGCAGACACCCATTGTGAATCTTTGTTCGAGCATAAGTCACTCTAAACCTGTTATTCATCATTTACTTCAGGTGGGAAATTAAATCAGGCACGGAAAGTACTCAAGCGGTTTTTACCAGGCAAATCACTAAGGGAAGATGATCGGGCCACGGGGAGCAACGTGCCAAAGCAGGGTCAGATTGAGAGCAATGTCCCAATGGAATGTAGTCCGGCCACAGCGGAAGTGAAGCAAATTTTGCCCAGAGACAGTGACGTCAGAGACACTGAGCAGGACCCTGGAACCGGCACAAGTGAGGCGACTGCCTGTCAGCTCGGAAGCTCATTGAACATGGAATTATCAACTCCCCCACAAGGAGCGGGTGAGTGAAATATGAGGGCGATTTATTCACAGAATGAGGTAGGAAGGCGGGTAAATGTGTTTCTTTGTTGGAGGGTTGGTCAGAGAGCGGAAATGTGTGGGTGTGGTGCATGAGGTGTAGTGGGCACCCGTTACCCCACTACAGGAAATGTATTCCCTGCTCTGATGATTCCCAGGATGTGTATCGGAGGAAATGCAGCTATCCGGATAAGAGAGTATTTCCAGAATATGAGTTATGGGAAATGTATTCGCCAGGATGGAGAGAGTATCTCTGGGAAATGACTATCATTGACAGTCCCAACATTTATTGCTCCTCTTACACTGAAATTGGTGAGTGGGTGGGACGGTGGGAGAGAAAGGTTTCTAGTGAATGTGGTCCTTCTGGTAACGACTGGCCCAGCGCATTGATGGGTCTGTTTTAAGGCCAATGTTGGAGATTAGGGCAAAATATGTGTTTCCAGCTGAAAGCAGGTGAAAACTGAGGTTCAAGACATGACTGGTTTGTTGAGTTGTGTGAGAGCGGTGGAGACAAGCGACATTTGAGTCTGTGACTACATTCTCTTTTTATATTCGCAGAGCCAGAGTTTACAATCTCTGACCTCCTGGCAGAGGGGGGCGAGTATCAACTGTACCAACTGACAAAGTTCTACAGGGACAGACTCAAACAAGCGATTGAAGAAAAGGTTGAAAGACTCGGTTGGATGTTGACAAAGGAGGGACATTTCAGTAGAGAAGAAAATGAGGTGAGTGTCATAAGGGGGAGCATTGAGACGGGACCCAAATGTTGACACTGAAGTACGAGGAACAGGGTGGGACAAAGCTAAGGGACGGGACAGGCCGCAGTTCATGGCGTTCGTGAAGCTCGTGGGGTTCCTTGCTTTCGTGGAGATCCTGGAGTTCGTGGAGATCCTGGAGGCTTGGGGTTCTTGGAGGCTTGAGTAGAACGAGGCTACAGTCCTGGGTTCTTGGGAATCTTGGATACGTGTGTTCCTGATGTCCATGGAGACTTGGAGACCTTGGTTACTTGGGTTTCCGGAGTTCTTGGAGACCTTGGGTACTTGGGTTTCCGGAGTTCTTGGAGACCTTGGGTACTTGGGTTCCCGAAGTTCTTGGAGACAGACATACTTTATTGATTCCGACGGAAATTGGGTTCCTGGAGGACTTGGAGTGCTTGGAGGCTTGGGTAGCTCCAGGCTAGAGCCTTGTGTTCTCTGGAGACCTGGAGTGCTTGGAGGCTTGCGTACGTGGGTTCCTGGAGTTCTTGGAGACTTGGGTTTCCTGGAGGACTTGGAGTGCTTGGCGGCTTGGGTAGCTCGAGGCTAAAGTCTTGGGTTCTTGGAGCTAGCCTCCTGGGCCGGCCGCGGGACAACCCGACGGAGACAAGGAACAGGAAGGCACAGAACCAACCGCAGGGCAACGGCAAACTGCCTGACTTACCCGACAGATGTAAAGGAAAGGAAGGAAACTTGGTCTGAGGTGGCTTCAAGACTCGAGGTGGCCGGTAAACTCAGCGGGCTACAGAACAGTCAAATCCATAACTCACTGAAAGAACTCGCCTTCCACCAGTGGGTTACACCAAGCAGAGACTGACAGGAAAACCCCCCAACTACCCTCAATCCCAGAGCCAGCTTTTATTCCCAGCCAACAAGATGAGCATCAGGTGCAAATGCTTGAGTCCAATCCGAAACGAGGGACAGTCGGAGGACCCGGCGTCCGGAGTCCGTGGACCGGACCGTGAACCAGAATGTAGATTTAGGACTGGACCATCACAGTGCGTGTATCTAGTGTACTGTCAATGAACTGCTGGTATCAGAGGGAATAGTGATCGATATTAATCTCCAGCGCGTTCCAGGAGTTCCACATGGCAATGGAGACTTTGATCTCTGACTTGTCTCCAGCAGATCTGGTTTCAGCTGTTAAGATGGGGAGCACTGGGACCTATAGGTTCAGCGTTACCTTTTCCTCTCACACCTGCTGTATTTATCAATGCGATATAAGAGCAGATGCTGCATATCTGGACTGTTGAACAGGCGTTCAGTCCAAAACTAATTTTTTCATCTTATCAGGGCCGTCAGTCAAAATCCTCACAAGTCGTTAATTCAGGATGAATATGAAACTGTGAGATTGTAAATTGGGCCATCTGGGTTCACTGCCGGACTTGAGTGAGGGAAACCTGCTAACCACAGCTGGTCTGATCTCCACCTGAGCTCCCAAACAATAAGTGGCTGACTTGTCATAGTCATAGCAAAGTACAGCACAGAAACAGGCCCTTTGGTCCATCTATTCCATGCTGGGCTACTGAAACTGCCTATTCCCATTGACCTGCACTGGGCCATGGCGCTCTATACCCTTATCATTCATGTACCTATCCAGACTTCTCTTAACCGCTTGTACCACTTGCGCTGCTAGCTCGTTCCACACTCTCACCACCTTCTGAGTGAAGGTGTTTCGTTAGGAAACGAAATAGGTCAAGTGATGGAGGTATGTGTTGGGGAGCACTTCGGGCCCAGTGATCAAAATGCCATTAGCTTCAATACAATTTGGAGAAGGATAGGACTGGATCCAGGGTAGAGATTTTTGATTGGAGAAAGGCTAATTTGATTAGATGCAAAAGGATTTAGAAGGAGTGGATTTGGGACAATTTGTTTCATGGGAAGGATATCATAGAGAAATGGAAGTTATTTAAAGGTAAAATTCTGAGGGTACAGAATCTTTATGTTCCTGTTAGGTTGAAAGGAAAGGTTAAAACTTTGAGTGAGCCATGGTTTTTAAGGGATATTGGAAACTTGGTTAGAAAAAAGAGAGATATCTACTATAAATATAGGGAGCATGGAGTAAATGAGGTGCTCGAGGAATATAAAGAATGTAAGAAGATTCTTAAAAAAGAAATTAGATAAGCTAAAAGAAGATACAAGGTTGCCTTGGCAAGTAAGGTGAAAATAAATCCGAAGAGTTTCTACAGTTATATTAATAGCAAAAGGATAGTGAGGGATAAAATTGGTCCCTTAGAGAATCAGAGTGGACAGCTATGTGTGGAGCCGAAAGAGTTGGGGGAGATTTTGAACAGCTTCTTTTCTTCGGTATTCACTAAGGAGAAGGATATTGAATTGTGTAAGTAAGGGAATCAAGAAGGGAGGTTATGGAAACTATGACGATTAAAAAGGAGGAAGTACTGGATCTTTTAAAGAATATAAAAGTGGATAAATCTCCGGGTCCAGACAGGATATTCCCTAGGACCTTGAGAGAAGTTAGTGTAGAAATAGCAGGGGCTCTGAGAGAAATATTTCAAATGTCATTAGAAACGGGGATGGTGCTGGAGGATTGGCGTATTGCTCATGTGGTAACATTATTTAAAAAGGGTTTTAAGAATAAACCTAGCAATTATTGGCCTGCCAATGTGACCTCAAAGATGGGTAAATTAATGGAAAGTATTCTTAGAGATGGTATATATAATTACCTGGATAGACAGGGTCTGATTAGGAACAGTCAGCATGGATTTGTGCGTCGAAAATCATGTTTGACAAATCTTATTGCATTTCTTGAAGAGGTTATGAGTAAAGTTGACAAGGGTAAAGCAGTGGATGTTGTCTATATGGACTTCAGTCAGGCCTTTTACAAGGTTCCGCATGGAAGGTTAGTTAGGAAGGTTCAATCGTTAGGTATTAATATTGAAGTAGTAAAATGGATTCAACAGTGGCTGGATGGGAGATGCCAGAGAGTAGTGGTGGATAACTAAACACAAAGTATGCTGCAGATGCTGTGGTCAAATCAACACTTATCAACAGTTTCGGTCCGGAACGTTGACTGTTCATTGCAACGGCTGCTGCCCGACCTGCTGAGTTCATCCAGCTTGTTTGTATGTGGTGGATAACTGTTTGTCAGGTTGGAGGCCGGTGACTAGTGGTGTGCCTCAGGGGTCTGTACGGGGTTCAGTGTTGTTTGTCATATACATTAATGATCTGGATGATGGGTTGGTAAGTTGGATTAATAGGCATGCAAATGATACTAAGGTAGGTGGCGTTGTGGATAATGAAGTAGGTTTTCAAAGCTTGCAGAGAGATTTAGGCCAGTTAGAACAGTGGGCTGAACGATGGCAGATGGAGTTTAATGCTGATAAGTGTGAGGTGCAACATTTTGGTAGGAATAATCCAAATAGGACATACATGGTAAATAGTAGGGCATTAGAATGCAGTATAAGAGAGTGATCTAGGAATAGTGGTGCATAGTTCCCTGAAGGTGGAATCTCATGTGGATAGGGTGGTAAAGAAAGCTTTTGGTATACTGGCCTTTCTATATCAGAGCATTGAGTATAGGTGTTGGGATGTAATGTTAAAATTATACAAGGCATTGGTAAGGCCGAATTTGGAGTATTGTGTGCAGTTCTGGTCAACAAATTATAGAAAAGACGTCAACAAAATAGAGAGAGTACCGAGAAGATTTACTAGAATGTTACCTGGGTTTCAGCACCTAAGTTACAGGGAAAGGTTGAACAAGTTAAGTCTTTATTCTTTGGAGCATAGAAGGTTGAGGGGGGACTTGATAGAGGTATTTAAAATTATGAGGGGGATAGATAGAGTTGACGTGGATAGGCTTTTTCCATTGAGAGTAGGGGAGATTCAAACACGAGGACACGAGTTGAGAGTTAGGGAGCAACAGTTTAAGGGTAACACGAGGGGGGATTTCTTTACTCAGAGAGTGGTAGATGTGTGGAATGAGCTTCCAGTTGAAGTGGTAGAGTCAGGTTCGGTATTGTCATTTAAAGTAAACTTGGATCGGTTTATGGACAGGAAAGGAATGGAGGGTTACGGACTGAGTGCGGGCCAGTGGGACTAGGTAAGAGCAAGCGTTCGGCATGGACTAGAAGGGGCGAAATGGCCCTGTTTCCGTGCTGTAATTGTTATAATGTTATATGTTATATGGACATATCAGAATGGGAATGGGACGTGCAATTGAAATGTGTGGACACTGACAGGGTGTAGGTTTTTACAACGGGGGCGGGAAAGTAACTTCCGCCACCTCCAACGGGTACAACATATAATTCTCCGTAACCTCCGCCACCTCCAATGGGATCCCACTACCAAGCACATCCTTCCCTCCCACCCCCTTCCGCTTTTCGCAGAAATCGCTCCCTACGCGACTCCCTTGTCCACTCGTCCCCCCCATCCTTTCCCACCGATCTCCCTCCTGGCACTTATCCTTGTAAACAGAACAAGTGCTACGCCTACCCTTACACTTCCTCCCTCACCACCATTCAGGGCCCCAGACAGTCCTTCCAGGTGAGGCGACACTTCACCTGTGAGTCAGCTGGTGTGGTAAACTGCGTCCGGTGCTCCCGGTGTGGCCTTTTATATATTGGTGAGACCCAACGCAGACTGGGAGACTGTCCGCCAGAGAAAGCAGGATATCCCAGTGGCCACACATTTCAATTCCACGTCCCATTAACATTCTGATATGTCTATCCATGTCCTCTTCTACTGTGAAGATGAAGCCATACTCAGGTAAGCCTCCAAACTGATGGCGTGAACATTGACTTCTGTAACTTCCGTTAATACCCCTCCTCCCCTTCTTACCCCATCTCTGACATATTTAGTCTTCTCCCCCTTCTTTTTTTTATCTCTTTCTGCCCATCACTCTGCCTGTTCTCCATCTTCATCTGGTGCTCCCCTCCCCTTTCTTTCTCCCTAGGCCTCCCATCCCATGATCCTTTCCCTTCTCCAGCTCTGTATTCCTTTTGCCTATCACCTTTCTGGCTCTCAGCTTCACCCCACCCCCTCCGGTCTTCTCCTATCATTTTGCATTTTCACTCCCCCTCCTACTTTCAAATCTCTTAATATAAGAACATAAGAGATAGGAGCAGGAGTAGGCCAATCGGCCCCTCAAGCCTGCTCCGCCATTCAACAAGATCATGGCTGATCCAATCTTAACTCTAGTTTTCTCCGAATCCCACAAGGCAACAGTGCCCACCAACAGGGCACTATGCCGCCCATTTTATTTTATTATTCATCCCGCCCAAACCCATGTGATCACCCGGGGGAAAAAAAAAAACGAGCTGCCAAATGAGGAGAAAAAATCTGGAAAATTCCTCTCCGACCCATCCAGGCTATCGAAAACTGGTCCAGGAGATCACATGGCTGATCTAAACCTAGCCTCATGTCCACTTACCTGCTCGCTCACCGTATCCCCTAATGCCATTTTTATCCAGGAAAATGTCTATCTCCGTTTTGAATTTATTGAGTGTAGTAGCTTCCACAGCTCTCTGGGGCAGTACATTCCACAGCCCCACTACCCTCTGAGTGAAGACATTTCTCCGCATCTCAGTCCTGGAACGGCATCCCCTTATTTTAAGATTATGCCCTCTAGTCCTAGTTTCACCCATTATTGGGAACATTCTCCCCGCATCCACCCGATCAAGCCCCTTCACAATCTTATATGTTTCAATAAGATCGCCTCTCATTCTTCCTTTCAGTTAGTCCTGACGAAGGGTCTCGGCCCAAAACGTCGACAGCGCTTCTCCTTATAGATGCTGCCTGGCCTGCTGCGTTCCACCAGCATTTTGTGTGTGTATCTACCTTTGTTGCCACCTTTAATGAATTATGGACCTGTATTCCAAGTTCACTTTGTTCTACCACAATCCTCAGTGCCCTACCGGTCACTGTCTAAGATTGACCCTGCTTAGTCCTTCCAAAGTGCAACACGTCGCACTTGTCTGCATTAAATTGCATCGGTCATTTTTCAGCCCATTTCTCAGCTGGTTTAGACACCACTGCAAGCTTTGGTAGCCTTCCTCTCTCTCCACTACACGTCCCCACTCTTGTTGTCATCTGCAAATTTGCTGATACAATTGACCACATTTTCATCCAGGTCGTTGATAAAGATGACAAACAACAACAGACCCAGCACCGATCCCTGTGGCACAGCACGAGTTACAAACTCCCAGTCAGAGATTCAACAGTCTATAACCTCTCTGTCTTCTTCCAAAAATCCAATTTCAAATCCAATTTACAACTTTAACTTGTGTGCTGAGCAACTGAACTTTCTTGCCCACTCTCCTGTGTTGTACCTTGTCAAATGCCGTGCATTCCATCGACAACACCCATTTCCTTCGATTCATCAACTTTCCTGTAACTCCCTGGAAAAACTTTAAAATTTGTTAGACATGAACTACCACTGATGTCTTGTGACCCCAAAAATCAATGGTTTGTCCGAAAAGAGCATATATATCAGACAAACCTTTTGTGGAGCTATTTTACATTAGTAGCTAACCTACTTCATATTTCATATTTTCTCTACTTTCGGCTTTTTAGTTGCTTTCGGCTGTTTAGTAAAAGCTTTCCTCTATATCTTTTTCTATATTCTGTGTCCTCTCCTTTGCTTTTGTGCTGGCATTGACTTCCTCGTCAGCCACGGTTGATCATCCTCCCTCTTGTATAATTTTTCATCTTTGGGATTATCTACCTCTATCTGCGCCTTCCGAATTGCTCCCAGAATCCTCATCTATTCCTGCTTTGCTGTTGCCTCTGGTAGTGTCCTCTTCAAATTTATTTTTCCAGCTCCTTTCTCGTGAAATTCCTTTATTCCACTGTAATACGGATACATCTAACTTAAACCTTCTCCCTCTCAAACTGCAGTGTGGGTTCTGCTATTTTATGATCATTGCCTCTTACGGGTTTATCTAGCTGAAGCTCCCCAAATAAAATCTGGTGCAATACACAACATCGAATCCAGATCCGCCTTTCCTAGAGTGGGCTCAACCATAGGCTTCTCTCAAAAGCCATCTCATAGGCATTCTATAAATTCCCTCACTTGGGATTCAGCACGGACCTGATTTTCCAAAGCTACCTGCGTATTGAAATTCCCCATTGACTATTTTAACACTGAGCTCTTTACATGCCTCTTCTCTCTCCCACTGGAATTTGTAGCCCACATCCTGGTTACTGTTCCATCAGGATCATTTTTTCTACGCAGTTTCTTAACATCTACATCGTCCATTCCGCTACCACCTCTTTATAAGGACATTTATCTTTCTATGAGAACGGAGTCAACCCAACCCTTTCACCTACCCGCCTATTGTTTCGATTAACTATTTTATCCTTGGTTATAAGTACTCAAATCTGATCTTCTTTCAACGATGTTTCAGTGATGCCTGCCATCCATTTTTGCTCACTCACTCTCCCCTCTCTTCCGTTCTTGTTGTCACATCTTTTTGACGTAATGTTGCACATTGATGAACAAATAAGTTAATTACGTTGAATATACTCTAGGGTATCTGTAAATCCTTATTCTTTCACACTATTGATTTAGAATTTCCTTCAGTTACTGTTTCTCTGTTAATGACTGAACCCAGGGAGGATGAGGCGGCAGCCCAGTGACTGCATCTGTTCTGAAGCTACCGGTACCATGAACAGATATTTTCCTCCGCATTCTCTATGTCTGTCTGTCTGCTCCACAATAAATTCATTGTTTTCTTTTTCTAGAAAGTCAATGAACTGACAGAGAAGGGAAACCGGACAGAGAGTTCCAGACTCTTCCTCAGTTTGGTGATGGGCAAAGGCTCCCGGGCCCGGAGGGCGATGTGGGAATCCTTTCTGATGTGGAGGACTGAGTTACCGAAGTTGGACAGAATACTGAGGGAAATACAGGAACTCGGTATGTTAAAACACGCACTGAACACAAAGGAACATTGAAATAAACATTTAAGTTATTTTAATTATTTTAGCTCTATTTCCATGGATTTTGTTTTATGTTTAAACAGGTCCTGATCCACAGGAATACATGAACATCGGCCAAGGGTTATCTGAGTTACCCACTCAACTGATAGGTGAGTGATGAAATGTACAGTTCAAATCACATCTCAAATGTTAGTCTGTGACTTGGCAAAACCTCAGAATCAAAATTCACCATTAATCATTCGCCGATCTCTGGATTCAGGTTACAATTCAGAGAATCTCTCTTTGTAGCCTGAATATTCTACATTGTATTTTTGTCTTAATCCAGCTGTTGGTACTGCTGAAGTCTTCACTCCAGGTCCTCACGCTCTGTGAATTCCCACACACCCCAGTCAGGCTCCTGATACACTGTATGACCCGGTCCAGGTGACTTTTCTATCTTCAGACGTTTCATATTCCAAGCCCCTTTTCCTTTGTAATAGCACTACACACACTTCTGTTTGCTGATATTACCTTTAGTAAATCCGCTAGTGACTTCCACAGAGTTTGTCTGGCATTTCCTTTTCGCCCGTTACTGCAACTACAACATTATTTTCCAGCGGTCATCTGGGAAAGAAAAAAAAAAGCTTTGGATACTTTGGAATCCTTTCTTATATTATTGACCATATTCTTGCACTTACTGCACATTCATGTATATCTAGCAGCACCTATAACATATTTGCCACCGACATGACCCGGACAGTAACTTCCATGCACCCACAACTCTGTGAAAAAACTGACCACAATTGCTGGAAATTTACGCCATCTCAGCTTAACCAAATGCCCTCTGGTATTAGACATCAGTCTTATGTAAAAAAAAAAAAGCAATAGACAGTAGACGATAGGTGCAGAAGTAGACCATTCGGCCCTTAGAGCCTGCACCGCCATTCTGAGATCATGGCTGATCATCTACTATCAATACCCGGTTCCTGCCTTGTCCCCATATCCCTTGATTCCCGTATCCATAAGATACCTATCTCGCTCCTTCTTGAAAGCATCCAGAGAATTGGCCTCCACTGCCGTCCGAGGCAGTGCATTCCAGACTCCCACAACTCTCTGGGAGAAGAAGTTTTTCCTTAACTCTGTCCTAAATAACCTACCTCTTATTCTCAAACCATGCCCTCTGGTACTGGGCTCTCCCAGCATCTGGAACATATTTCCTGCCTCTATCTTGTCCAATCCCTTAATAATCTTACATGATGCAATCAGATCCCCTCTCAATCTCCTTAATTCCAGCGTGTACAAGCCCAGTCTCTCTAACCTCTCTGCATAAGACTGTCCGGACATCCCAGGAATTAACCTGGTGAATCTACGCTGCACTTCCTCTATAGCCAGGATGTCCTTCCTTAACCCTGGAGACCAAAACTGTACACAATACTCCAGGTGTGGTCTCACCAGGGCCCTGTACAAATGCAAAAGGATTTCCTTGCTCTTGTATTCAATTCCCTTTGTAATAAAGACCAACATTCTATTAGTCTTCTTCACTGCCTGCTGCACTTGCTCATTCACCTTCAGAAACTGATAAACAAGTACTCCTAGATCTCTTTGTATTTCTCCCTTACCTAACTTTACACCATTCAGATAATAATCTGCCTTCCTGTTCTTACTCCCAAAGTGGATAACCTCACACTTATTCACATTAAACCTCATCTGCCAAGTATCTGCCCACTCACTCAGCCTATCCAAGTCACCCTGAATTCTCCTAACATCCTCATCACATGTCACACTGCCACCCAACTTAGTATCATCAGCAAACTTGCTGATGTTATTCTGAATGCCTTCATCTAAATCTTTGATATAAATCGTAAACAGCTGTGGTCCCAATACCGAGCCCTGTGGCACCCCACTAGTCACCACCTGCAAACAAACAAAATGCAGGCTGTCGATCCAAACTCTTATCTATCAAAATTGTACACCTCAGTCAGATCTCTATTCTAACTGCAGAGTAAACAAACCAAGTTTATCAAACCCCTCCTTGTAGTACATGTCACCGAATCCAGGCAACACCCTGATGAACCTGTTCTGCACCCTCTCCAATCCTTCCAAAAGCTGGAAATCAGAAGTGAGCACAATACTCCAGATGCACCCTAAAACCATATGATCCAGGAGTAAAATTAAGCCAATCGGCGCAGTGAATTTGCTCTGCAAATCTTCTCAACTCCATTATTCTGCCTTCTCCCAGTAAAAGCTGATGCTTTTCAAAATCAAGAACCTATCGACCTGCATTTTAAATATACCCAATGACTTGTCGTCTTCAGCTGTCTAAGACCATAATTTCACGGATTCAACACCCACCAGTGAAAGAAATTTCTCCCAGTGTGGGTCACCTCCAGCCAGGACAATTCACACAGTACTCAAGCATGTTAATTTTCTGTATAAGGATTCCATGTGGGACCTTGTCAAACACCCGACTAATATCCAAGTAAAAGATCTCCATGTGTAATTTCATCCATCACCTTTGTCACCTCCTGGTAGAACTCCATCAAGTTGGCAAGACGCTAACCCCGTCCAAAGCCTTGCTGCTGAACACGAAACCACCTCAAACATTCTCTCTTTCATATTCCCATGGGACAGAAGATAGAAAAGGCTGAAGGTATGTACCACCAGCCTCAAGGACAGCTTTAATTCTGCATTTATAAGACTACTGAATGATTACCTTCTATGTTATTATTGGCTCTCAATAACAAGAAGACAATTTTATATATAAAATTGTAACATCATGCAGCTTGTAACTAATAACCACTCACTTAGATAACCACAATATACTTACTGAAGAGCAGAAAGAATACACTCACTGTATGAACAGATTTAAGGAGCAACTGATATTAGATTATGTATCTATCGAGCACTGGGGAGTGTAGAAATCTCTCAGTGTTATATTGTCTATCAAAAACGATTTAATTCTGTCTCTCACATGGTTAAGAGGTTTCAATATTATATAAGATGCATCCAATACTTGTGAAATTTCTACAACATCTAATGAAGTACAATAAACGCCCTATTACCAAGAACAACGGAACAACCACTGTTACCAAAATAAATGGAGACATTTTCCAGAGTGACACACTAAGCCCACTATGGTTTTGTCTGGCGTTAAACCCACTCTTGAATTTCCTGAAACTGACAAAAATCAGGTATCAAATCAGAAAAAAATCAAACGAATTATACCTTGACACAACTATACAGGAATGATTGGAAATTATTTGCTCTTGCATCAGTGGAGCTAAAACAATTAATTCAAATAATGGAACTAATTTCCAAAGAAAGCATATACAGTATAGCTATGGATGTTTGTGTGATTCCGTAAATAAGTGTGCAGAAATAGAAATAAAAAAGAGATTAGTGAGTCACTATCGATGAGTTGTTTGTCCATTCAGAAACTAAATGGCAGAGGAGAAGTTTCTGAACCGTTGAGTATGCGCTTTACTCCGATCCTGTACAGTAGTCCCCATGAACCAGACGGTGATGCAGCCAGTTACAATGCTCTCCAAGTTACACCTGTAGAAATATTCGAGTGATGTTGGAAACTCCTGATGAAATATAGCCACTGTTGTAGTTTTTTTGTTGCTGCATCCATATATTGGGTCCAGGTCAGATACTCGGAGATATTGACAGCCAAGAATTTGAAATTGCCCACACTCTCCACTTCAGATCCCTCTGTGAGGATTGGTGTGTTGTGTTCCCTCATCTTACCCTTTCTGAAATCCACAATTCTCTCTAACGATATATTTTTATCAACGCAAGCATGATTCCGCACTCCATCCAAGCATATGCAATTCTGATAAGGGGTACACATCACTGAGCGTAAATGAAAGCATAACCCATAAAAATGAAGAAACTATCATAATAGGAGAAGGTTAACCTTGGAAGAGTGGAAGAGTCTGACTCCCTCCGGAAGACATCCCTACAATCTGAGCGCACTAGGTATCGACAAGGAAGCGTTGACTGCCTGGTTCAGAGTTGAAGACCTCTTCCCAGAAACAGAAGGGAGCATACAGGACCAGGTGGTTAACACATCTAGTTATCAATAATAAGGAATAAAGGCCAACAGGTTCAAGATGATAAATGCTGAAAATTACAAGAGAAGCCAGAAACAATTGAACACATTACAGGATCCTGCAGTAGTTTTACTCAATCTGAGCACTGACAATCAAGTGGTAGACAACTTTCACCAACATCTTGCTTAAACTACAACTGACAAGAAACACCATCCCTCACTATAAATACAAGTCTGTTCCACATTTAGAGTTAGAGTCCGACAAATCCACCGTGACCGATTCATTATTACAGATAGGAAAATTCATAATAACTGTCCGGCTAGAATTGTACCGGACAATAGCAAAAACAACTTTTTTAAATAGATATAGCCATTCCAAACACACATAACTTACAGAAATCAATTAATAAAAAAACTTTAGAAATATGCTGAATTAAAAGAGGAAATTGAAAGACTGTGGAACATGAACACGATACACATTATCCCGATAATAATATCGACAACTGGTATCATCCAAAAAGCACTACACGATAGTAATAAAGAATTAGCTCTACACAGCAATGCTTATGTGAATCTTCCGAAAGCCACAATAGTATACGCCACGAGAGTAATCTGAAATTCGCTATCAATTTAAATTGAGTGTGCTTGAATTTGCCCGTACCTCAGGATTTGCCAGTTTGAGTTAGAAAAAATAAAAAAATAAGTTATTTATAAAGCACTTTTCATCGGGACGATGTCGTTCAAAGTGCAGTACAATGGGATAAAGTTCTAACTATAAAATAAAAGACAAAATAATTTCAATTACAAGCAAGGTTCAAATTCTTAAAAAAAAAGTTTTACGCTGGTGCTTAAAAGTGACTAATGGAGTCTACATCCCTTGCACAGTACTTGCAGAAGTCTTGGTCTCCCTAGTTATATATATCTGCCTCAGAATTTTGTGCAGTACTGTACTATTTTTTTAAGTGTTGAATTCTACAGTTGAGGAGAATAGTTCAAAAACAAAACAAAAAAAAAAAATCTGACCTGCCAATGATCCTTTGGCCTTGTACCTTATAGTCTGCCTGCACTGCATTTTCTCAGCAACTGAAACACTGTTTCCCTGCACTATTCTGTTCTATTTTTCCTTGTAGGACCGTATTGCACCGATGTGATGATATTATTTATTTGGATCGCATGCATAAAAGTTTTCATTCTACCTTGGTACATGTGACTATAATAACCCAATTTGCCAAGTTATTGTTGTCAATAACACAGAGCTGCTTGGTTGCTTAAGACTGTTATACCCAGGGGTGGTAGTGGGGATACACTCCCATGACCTATTAAATGCTCCCAGTGGCGTGCGACTCAAACAGCCTCTGACAATCAGGTCCAGCTCCTGGCTTTCACGTGTGAATTAGCTACTAAGCTTGGAAGAGGCATTTTTTCCGATAGGAGAAAGGGCAAATGCGGGTTACTGCCACCTTACAACCAGTCGCTTCGGGCAGTTGGGGCTCATCAGCCATGATAGGCAGCTCATCCAGAAGAAGGAAAACAGTGATCTCACGCTGTTACTTTGGGAGTAAACCCAGTGGGAAAAAATATAACCATATAACAATTACAGCACGGAAACAGGCCATCTCAGCCCTTCTAGTCCATGCCGAACGCTTACTCTCACCTAGTCCCACTGACCCACACTCAGCCCATAACCCTCCATTCCTTTCCTGTCCATATACCTATCCAATTTTACTTTAAATGACAATACCGAACCTGCCTCGACCACTTCTACTGCAGCTGGAGCCCCTAAGGCAGTCTTAGGTTGCATTCAACGCGGTCTGGCAACTCCTGTGACACTTCTGGTGCCAAGCTGTATCGGTCTCTGGAGTTCCTTTGTGTTCATCGTCTGCTAATTCAACCGCAAGGACTTAAAAACTTTTAAAAGCTATTATTAATGCTTTTTGAGATAGTGATTTAGATGCATATCATATTTTTACTGAGTTAAGTACTGTATGTAATTAGTTTTGCTACAACAAGTGTATGGGACATTGGAAAAAATGTTGAATTTCCCCATGGGGATGAATAAAGTATCTATCTATCTATCTATCTAATGATGGAAACAATGCTTCAAATATAGTCAAATGTTGTCCTAACGCAAGTGCAGTCAGGATTGTAATTGGATATCGGGAAAATTCTCTTCAAAATTAATTAATAACAGGATATGAGTATTGGACATTTTCTGGGACATCTATCGCTGTCAATTCTAGTGTCTACGAACACAATTTTACTTTCTGTCTTAGTATCCATGGAAGCATTGAATTAATTCATGTAATCTCAAACACTGAATGTTGAAATGCAGTTATAAAGTTCTTTGTCAGATGAGCCATTTAACATTTTGAATATGTTCTCTGTTCCCATGGAAGATGTTCAACAGAAACACAAGGAGACTCTGCGGGCACAAACTGAAAAACTGAGAGTGAACACGATCCTGATGAGGGAGAAGGTGAAGGTTTTCCAGCTGCTTGATCGATACGCTGAGCTCACGGTCATTTCTACTGTTCGAGATCGGAGACTGGTGGAACATGAGCTGCTGGCAAGAGGCAGAGACCACGAAGAACTGAGAGAGAAACATCTCTACAGAGAGCTGGAAAAAATCAGGACTGATCAGTTGTTCCAGAGCAGCTTTTCCCGGAGTAAATCCAAATCTGGGAGTTCGGCAGCAGTGGCCGGAGTCCCGGGGATCGGGAAAACAACAATAGTACAAAAGATTGTTTATGACTGGGCCACGGGAAAAATATACCAACAGTTCCAGTTTGTCTTCAGTTTCAAATTCCGAGATTTAAACAGTATTAACTGTCGAATAAACCTGAAGGAACTGATTCTGGATCAGTATCCTTACTTTGGGAATATCCTGAGAGAGGTCTGGAAGAACCCAAAAGGATTGCTGCTTATATTCGATGGTTTGGATGAATTCAAACACAAAATCGATTTTGCTGACAGTCGGAGAGATACAGAACCCAAGCACCAGTGCCCAGATCCCGAGTGGTGGTGTGAAGTGTCTGACATTGTGTACAGTTTAATCCAGGGCAAGCTGCTCCCAGGGTGTTCAGTGCTGGTGACCACCCGCCCCACTGTGTTACATTTATTGGAAAAGGCAGAGATCAGCGTCCGGGCTGAAATCCTGGGATTTGGTGGACAGGAACGGAAGGAATATTTCATCAGACATTTTGAAGATCAGACAGTAGCAGCAGCTGTTTTCAAACACGTGAAGGAGAACGAGATCCTGTACACCATGAGCTACAACCCCTCCTACTGCTGGATCCTCGCTCTGGCACTAGGCCCCTTCTTCACACAAGGAGTCAGGGACCCACTGCGAGTTCCCAAGACCATCACCCAACTATATTCCTACTATATTTATAACATCCTGAAAAACCACGGCCGTGAGATTGAGAACCCCCGTGATGTGTTACTCAGGGTTGGTCAGATGGCCTTCAGAGGAGTGTCCGAGAAGAAGATTGTGTTTACAGATGGAGATTTGATCAACTACAATCTGCAGCCTTCCCAGTTCCTGTCCGGGTTCCTGATGGAGCTTTTGGAGAGAGAGGATTCTGCCCGGAGCGTGGTGTACACATTCCCACACCTCACCATCCAAGAGTTTGTAGCTGCAGTCGCACAATTCCTGAATCCACATCCCGGGGATATCTTGAAATTCCTCACTAAAGCCCACAGCACGACAGATGGGCGATTCGAGGTATTTCTCCGTTTTGTTGCCGGTCTCTCCTCCCCAATGACAGCTCGGGGCCTGGAGGAATTTCTGGGTCCATTTCCACATCAAACAACCTGCCGGGTGATTGACTGGGTGAAGGAGGAGGTTAAACGCCAGAGTGGAAACACAGAGAGTGAAGATGGTAAAAGGAGCCTCCTGAACACATTGCACTACCTGTTTGAATCTCAGAATCGTGGACTGGCTCAGGACGCACTGGGATCTGTGGAAAAACTCTCATTCAGTAGAATGACACTGACCCCGATTGACTGCGCGGTCCTGTCTCATGTCATCGGACTCTGTGATACAATAAAACACCTCAACCTGCAGGACTGCCACATTCAGTGTGAAGGAATCCAGCGGCTGGGACCCAGGCTGCACAAATGCCAGGTGTTGAGGTAACGATTTATATCTCACTCTGAACTGTAAAGCTATTCCATTGTGTTGTTTCAATGTAAAGGTATTTGGGTAAAACTGTAGTAAATCAGATTGTGAAGAATTGTGACAAATGCCCAGGGGATCGGTCAGTAATTCCCCAAGGACGGGAGGGTTCTGTGGTTCCTTGTGAAGGGATGTTGGAGACTCAATCAGATCAGTGAACAACGGCGATTGGTATAATGGTAGTAAATCACAGGAATGGCCGTGTTTCTCACTGCCTGTGACACGTCCATTGTCAATGTTCCTTCTCACTGTTACTGACACCCAGACCGACACTGACTGCAGCAGGTGGGTCAGAACTTCACACCCCCTTCCCGGTGAGGGACAAGAGACCGTCAGCAGACTGCCCAGTGAAAAGGAAAGAAATAGCATTGTCAGATTGTCTTAAGCTGCCCTTCTCCGTGTGTGATTTTACTCACTACCAGATATGTAGAGAGAGAGGGCACATCTCCACTGGGGCTCTATTCAGACCCAACACACACTTACAAAAATTTATGTATCCTCTTGTCTTGTAGGATTATTGTTTACCCTCTTCCATTCTTTGGAATCTCGTCCCCATCCCAATTCCTCCTGTGGGCTCTTTATTACTCTTTCCTCATTCTCCTGTGGGATGTCTTTTCCCATCCCCCTTCTTCCTGTGGGATCTCTCTTCCCCATCCTCCTTCCTCCTGTGGGACCTCTCTTCCCAATCCCCCTTCCTCCTGTCGGACCTCTCTTCCCCATCCTCCTCCCTCCTGTGGGATCCCTCTTCCCCATCCCCCTTCCTACTGTGGGATCTCTCTTCGCCATCCCACTTCCTCCTGTGTTATCTCTCTTCCCCATCCCCCTTCCTCCTGTGGGATCTCTCTTCCCCATCCGTCTTCCTCCTGTGGGATCTCTTTCCCATCCCCTTCCTCCTATGGGATCTCTCCTCCCCATCCCGCTTCCTCCTGTCGGATCTCTCTTCCCCATCCCCCTTCTTCCAGTGAGATCTCTCTGCCGCATCGCCCTTCCTCCTGTGGGATCGCTCTTCCCTGTGCCCCATTCTCCTGTGGAATTTCTCTTCCCCATTCCTGTTCCTCCTGTGAGATCTCTCTTCCGAATCCCACATCCTCCTGTGGGATCTCTCTTCCCCATCCCTCTTCCTCTTGGCCAATCTCTCAACCCCTTCCCACTTCATCCTGTTTAATCTCTCTCTTTCCTTCCCCCTTCCTCCCATGGGATCTCTCTTCCCCATTCCTCATCCTGCTGTGGGATCCCTCTTCCACATCCCCATTCCTCCTGTGTGATCTCCCTTCCCCATCCCCTTCTTCCTGTGGGATCACCTCCCCATCCCCTTTCCTCCATTGGTACTCCTTCCTATCCCCCTTCCTCCTGTGAGTTTTCTCTTCCCCATCCCACTTTCTCGTTGGAATCACTCTTCACCATCCCCCTTCCACCTGTGTGAACTGTCCTCCCCATCCCCCTTCATAGAATCATAACATCATAGAACACTACAGCACAGAAAACAAGCCATTCGGCCCTTCTGCTCTGTGCCGAAACCTTATTCCGCTAGTCCCATTGACCTGCACCCAGTCCATAACCCTCCAGTCCTCTCCCATCCATGCATCTATCCAATTTGTTCTTAAAGCTTAAGAGTGAGTCCGCATTTTCCACATCAGATGGCAGCTCGTTCCACACTCTCATCACTCTCTCAGTGAAGAATTTCCCCCTAAACCTTCCCCCTTTCTCCCTGATGCCAAGTCCTCTTGCAATTTATCTCTCCTAATCTATGTGGAAAGAGCCCATTCGCACCTACCCCTCAGAGATTTGTAAACTTCTATCAAATCTCCCCGCATTCTTCTGCGCTCCAAGGAATAACGTGGTAACCTGTTCAATCTTTCCTTGTAGCTCAACTCCTGAAGACCCGACAACATCCTAATAAATCTTCTCTGCACTCTTTTAATCTTACTGATATCCTTCCCATAGTTAGGTGACCAGAACTGCACAAAGTATTCAAAACCTGGCCTCACCAATGTCCTATTCAACATCATCATAACATTCCAACTCTTATACTCAATACTTTGATTTATGAGTGCCAGGATGCCAAAAGCCTTCTTTACAACCCTGTCTACCTGTGACGCCACTTTCAGGGAATTATGTATCTGAACTCCCAGATCCCTTTGTTCCTCCGCACTCCTCTGTGTCCTACCATTTACTGTGTATGTCCTACCTTGATTTGTCCATCCAAATCAACACCTCACACGTGTCTGCATTAAAGTGGTGACTGGTGGTGTGCCTGAGGGATCTGTACCGAGTCCAATGTTGTTTGTCATATACATTAATGATCTGGATGATGGAATGGTAAATTGGATTAGTAAGTATGCAGGTGATACTAAGATAGGTGACGTTGTGGATAATGAAGGTTTTCAAAGCTTGTTGTTCAAAGATTTAGGCCAGTTAGAAGAGTGGGCTGAAAGATGGCAGATGGTGTTTAATGTTGATATGTGTGAGGTGATACATTTTGGTAGGAATAATCCAAAAAGGACATACATGGTAAATGGTAGGGCATTGAGGAATGCAGCAGAACAGAGTGATCTAAGAATAATGGTGCATAGTTCCCTGAAGGTGGAATCTCATGTGGATAGGGTGGTGAAGAAAGCTTTTGGTATGCTGGCCTTTATAAATCAGAGTATTGAGTATAGGAGTTGGGATGTAATGTTAAAATTGTACAAGGCTTTGGTAAGGCCGAATTTGAAGTATTGTGTACAGTTCTGGTCACCAAATTATAGGAAAGATGTCAACAAAATAGAGAGAGTACAGAGGAGATTTACTAGAATGTTACCTGGGTTTCAGCACCTAAGTTACAGGGAAAGGTTGAACAAGTAAGGACTTTATTCTTTGGAGGGCAGAACGTTGAGGAAAGACTTGATAGAGGTTTTTAAAATTATGATAGGGTTAGATAAAGTTGACGTGAATAGTCTATTTCAATTGAGAGTAAGGGAGGTGAGAAAAAGAGGGAATGAGTTGAGAGTGAAGGGGCAAAAGTTTAGGGGTAACACGAGGGGGAAATTCTTTACTCAGAGAGTGTTTGCTGTGTGGAATGAGCTTCCAGTAGAAGTGGTAGAGGTAGATTCGATTTTGTCATTTTAAAAAAATTGGATAGGTATATAGACAGGAAAGGAATGGAGTGTTATGGGCTGAGTGCGGGTCAGTGAGAGTAAGCATTCGGCAAGGACTAGAAAGGCTGAGATGGCCTATTTCCGTGCTGTAATTGTTAGATGGTTTTATGTCATCTGATATAAATTTCATCTGCCATTTTCTGACCCATTTTTCCAAATGGACCAGATCCTTCTGCAAGGTTTGAAAGCCTTCCTCGCTGTCTACAACACCTCCATCTTAGAGTCATCAGCAAACTTGCTGATCCAATTTATCACATTATGATCTAGATCATCGATATAGACGACAAACAACAATGGTCCCAGCACAGATCCCTAAGGCCCACCACTAGTCACAGGCCTCCAGTCTGAGAAGCAATCATCCACTACCACTCTCTGTCTTCTCCCACACAGCCAATTTCGAATCCAGTTTACAACCTCTCCATGGATACCTAGTGTCTGAACCTTTTGAACTAACTTATTACGTGGGACCTTGTCAACGCCCTTACAAAAGTCCATGTAGACAGCATCCACAGCCTTTCCTTCATATGCATTCTTGGTAACCTCCTCGAAAAACACTACAGGATTCATTAAATATGATCTACCACGCACAAAGCCATGCTGACTATATATATCAGCCCTTGGCTGTCCAAATCCTTGTATATCCGATCTCTCAGAACACCTTCCAATAATTTGCCTACTACTGATGTCAGGCTTACTGGCCTGTAATTACCTGGTGTACTTTTGGAGTCGTTTTCAGACAATCGAACAACATAAGCTACCCTCCAATCCTCCGGCACTGCACCCGTGGCTGAGGACATTTTAAATATTCCTGCCAGGGCCCCTGCAATTTCTACACTAGTCTCTCTCAAGGTCAGAGGAAATATCATGTCAGTCCCGGGGGATTTATCTACCTTTATTCTGTAAGGCAGCAAGCACCTCTTTCTCTTTAATCTCTATATGTTCCATGACACTACTCTTTGTTTGCCTTAATTCCATATCCGCCATGCCAGTTTCCTGAGTAAACACTGACACAAAAAAAACTGTTTAAGATCTTCTCCATCTCGTGAGGCTCCACACATAGACGACCACTCTGATCTTCTAGGGGACCAATTTTGTCCTTCACTATCCTTTTACTCTCAATATACTTGTAGAAACCCTTAGGGTTTCCCTTCACATGATCTGCCAACACAACCTCATGTCTTCTTTTTGCCTTCCTGATTTCCTTCTTTAGTACTCCCTTACATTTTCTATACTCTTCAAGTACCTCATTTGTTCCTTGTTGCCTATACCTGCTAAACACCTACTTAACCAGATCGCCAATATCCCTTGAAAACCAAGGTTCCCTATCCCTGTTTACTTTGCCTTTAATCCTGGCAGGAACATTCAAACTCTGTACTCTCAAAATTTCACCCTTGAAGGCGTTCCACTTACTGAACACATCCTTGCCAGAAAACAACTTATCCAATCCACTTTTCCTATATCCTTTTTCATTTCCTCAAAATTGACCCTTCTCCAATTTAGAAACTTAACTGGTGGACCAGTCCTATCCTTATCCATAATTATCCTGAAACTAATGACATTATGGTCACTGGACCCAAAATGTTTGCTTACACATACTTCTGTCACCTGACCTGTCTGGTTCGCTAATAGGAGATCAGGTACTGCACCCTCTCTCGTTGGTACCTCAATATATTGATTTAGAAAACTTTCCTGAACACATTTGACAAACTCCGCACAATCTAACCCTTTCTCAGAGTGGGAGACCCCGTCAATATGTGGAAATTTAAAATCCCCTACGATTACACTTTCTGTTCCTTACATTGGTCTGCTACCTCTCTACAGATTTTCTCCTCCAATTCTCTCTGCCTATTGGGCGGTCTATAATACAACCCTATTAGTGTGGTCACACCTTTCCCATTCCTCAGCTCCACCCATATGGCCTCTGTAGGCGAGCCTTCTGGGCTGTCCCGTCTACGCACAGCTGTGATATTCTCGCTGACTAGTAATACCACTCCTTCCCCTTTCATCCTTCATCCCTATCACGTCTGAAACAACGGAACCCCGGAGCATGAAGCTGGCGCTTTTAAGGAATATAAAATTGGATAAATCTCCAGATTCTGACAGGATATTCCCTAGGACCATGCGGGAGGTTAGAATAGAAATAGCAGGGGCTCTGACAGAAATATTTCAAATGTCATTAGAAACGGGGATGGTGCCGGAGGATTGGCGTATTGTTTATGTGGTTCCATTGTATAAAAAAGGTTCTAAGAGTAAACCTAACAATTATAGGCCTGTCAGTTTGACGTCAGTGGTGGGTAAATTAATGGAAAATATTCTTAAAGATGGTATATATAATATCTGGATAGGCAGGGTCTGATTAGGAACAGTCAACATGGATTTGTGCGTGGAAGGTCATGTTTGACAAATCTTATTGAATTTTTTGAAGAGGGTACAAGGAAAGTTGACGAGGGTAAAGCAGTGAATGTTGTCTATATGGACTTCAGTAAGGCCTTTGACAAGGTTCCGCACGGAAGGTTAGTTAGGAAGGTTCAATCGTTAGGTATTAATACTGAAGTAGTAAAATGGATTCAACAGTGGCTAAGTGGGAGATATCAGAGAGTAGTGGTGGATAACTGTTTGTCAGGTTGGAGGCCGGTGTCTAGTGGTGTGCCTCAGGGAACTGTACTGGGTCCAGTGTTGCTTGTCATCTACTTTAATGATCTGGATGATGGGGTGGTAAATTGGATTAGTAAGTATGCAAATGATACTAAGGTAGGTGGCATTGTGGATAATGAAGTAGGTTTACAAAGTTTGCAGAGATATTTAGACCAGTTAGAGGAGTGGGCTGAACGGTGGCAGATGGAGTTTAATGCTGATAAGTGTGAAGTGCTACATTTTAGTAGGAATAATCCAGATAGGACATACATGGTAAATTGTAGGACATTGAAGTATGCAGTAGAACAGAGTTATCTAGGAATAATGGTGCATAGTTCCCTGAAGATGGAATCTCATGTGGATAGGGTGGTGAAGAAAGCTTTTGGTATGCTGGCATTTATAAATCAGAGCAATGAGTATAGGAGTTGGGATGTAATGTTAAAATTGTACAAGGCATTAGTAAGGCCGAATTTGGAGTTTTGTGTACAGTTCTGGTCACCGAATTATAGGAAAGATGTCAACAAAATAGAGAGAGTACAGAGAAGATTTACTAGAATGTTACCTGGGTTTCAGCACCTAAGTTACAGAGAAAGATTGAACAAGTTAGGTCTTTATTCTTTGGAGCGAATTAGGTTGAGGGGGACGATAGAGGTTTTTAAACTTTTAAGGAGGATAGATAGAGTTGACGTGGATAGGCTTTTTCCATTGAGAATAGGGGAGATTCAAACAAGAGGACATGAGTTAAGAGTTAGGGGGCAAAATTCTGAGGGATTGCTCTACCACATCGCACTTTCTGCTTTTGGGGCTCTATTCCAACTGCCCTCTTCCTTTGGCATCTCCCTTTCTCATCCCCTTCCTCCTGTGGGATCTCTCTTCCCTATCCCCCTTTGGGATCTCTCTTCCCTATCCCTCTTTCTCCTCTGGGATCGCACATCCCATTCCCCCTTCATCTGAAGGATTTCTCTTCCACATCCCACTTCCTGCTTTTGGCCCTCTGTTCACATTCCACTCTTCCTGTGGCATCTGTCTTTCTCTTCTCCCTTCCTCCAGTCGGTTCTCGTTTCCCCATCCCATCCTCCTGGGGGATCACTCTGCCTCATCTCCCTTCCTACTGTGGGACCTCGCTTCCCCATTCCCCTTCCTCCTCTGAAATCTCTCTTACCCATCCCCTTTCCTCCTGTGCGGCCTCTGTTTCCATACACCCACTTCCTGTGGGGTCTCACTTCCCCTTCCCCCTTGCTGCTGTGAATCAGAACAGACCCAACAGCAGGAAGAGAGATCCAGTAGGAGGAAGGGAGATGAGAAAGACATATGCCACAGGAAGAGGGGTATGGATACAGAGGCCAAACAGCAGGAAGGGGTACGGTGAAGAAAGAGCTGGGCTCTCTTCGCTATGCCCCTTCCTGCCGTTAGGCCTCTGCTCCCATTCCCCTCTTCCTAAGGCATCTGTCTTTCTCATCTTCCTTCCTCCTATGTGATCTCTCTTCCCCATCCCCCTTCCTCCTGTGGGATATCTCATCCCCATCGCCCTTCCTCCTATGGGATCTCTCTTCCCCATCCCCCTTCCTCCTGTGAGATTTCTCTTCCCCATTCTCCTTCTTCCAACTGGACCTCTGATCCCCAGCCCGCTTCTTCCAACTGGACCTCTCATCCCCATCCCCCTTACTCCTGTGGGATAACTTCCCCCATCTCCTTTCCTCCTTTAAGATCGCTCGTCTATCCGACATCCTCCTTTGGGACCTCTCATTCCCATTCTCCTTCCTCTGATGGGATTTATCTGCCACACCCCCTTTCTTCCTGTGGGATATCTCCTCCCCAACCCTGCTGTTGGTCTCCAATCCCCTTCCCCCTTCATGCTGTAGGCTCTCTCTTTCCCAACCCCCTTCCTCCCTTGGGATCTCTCTTCCCCATCCTACTTCCTCCTGTGGGATATCCCTTCACCACCACCCTTTCTCCTTTTGGATCACTCGTCCATCTGACTCCTGTGGGCTCTCTCTTCCACATCCCACTTTCTGCTTTTGGGCCTCTGTTCCAATTCCCCTCTTCCTGTGGCATCTGTCTTTCTCATCTTCCTTCCTCCTGTGGGATCTCTCTTCCCCATCCCCCTTCCTCCTGTGGGATCTCTCTTCCCCCCCTTCCTCCTGTGAGATCTCTCTTCCCCATCCCCCTTCCAACTGGACCTCTCATCCCCATCCCCCTTTCTCCTGTGGGATCTCTGTTCCCCATTCCCCTTCCTGCTGTGGGATTTCCATTCCCCATCCACCTTCCTTCTGTGGGGCTTCTGTTCCGATCCCCCACTCTTCTTGTGGGATCTCCCTTTAACGTCTTCCTTCCTCTCCAGGGATCTATCTCTTCCCCACCCCCTTCCTCCAATGCGATATCTTCCGCATCCCCCTTTCTCCTGTGGGATCTCTCTTCTCCATTCCCCTTCCTCCTGTGGGATTTGTATTCCCCATCCACCTTCCTTCTGTGGGGCTTCTGTTCCGATCCACTACTCTTCTTGTGGGATCTCTCTTCCCCATCCCTTTAGCTCGGGTGGGTCTATTTCACTGTGTCCCATTGACATTTCTGCATTTCTGTCAGGAACATTTTGTTTAGCCATCGGGGAATGGGACAGAATATGTGGAGTTTACAAGGTCACACCGACAGACTAAATTACCGACATTTGGTGAATACCCTGGAGCTGGTCAGTGAGGGACATTGACAGTGATGGGAACTGCGATCAGTGATTTACTGAAGGGTTTAATGTTTCCTGAACTATCCGAGTGAGAGAAATTCCCTCAGACCCACGGTTTGAATCACTTCGTTCATCAATCTGTCTGTTTGTGTTTAGACTTGGGCGGAATGAACTGGGAGATTCAGGAGTGAAACTGGTGTCTGCGGCTCTGAGGAACCCGGAGTGTAAAATACAGACACTGTGGTAAGTACCAGACTGTGGGAGATTGTGTTTACAGTCACTGGGTTTCTGACACTGAACATTAACGGGAACAGTAGAAACTAAGAAACATAAACATAAGTCGACTGTACTTCCTTAGAAGGTTGGCGTCATTCAATGTTTGTAGTGAGATGCTGAAGATGTTCTATAGGTCAGTTGTGGAGAGCGCCCTCTTCTTTGTGGTGGCGTGTTGGGGAGGCAGCATTAAGAAGAGGGACGCCTCACGTCTTAATAAGCTGGTAAGGAAGGCGGGCTCTGTCTTGGGCAAAGAACTGGAGAGTATAACATCGGTAGCAGAGCGAAGGGCGCTGAGTAGGCTACGGTCAATCATGGAAAACCCTGAACATCCTCTACATAGCACCATCCAGAGACAGAGAAGCAGTTTCAGCGGCATGTTGCTATCGATGCAATGCTCCTCAGGCAGGATGAAGAGGTCATTACTCCCCAATGCCATTCGGCTTTACAATTCAACCGCCAGGATTAAGATATGTTAAAGTGCCGGGGTTAGGACTGAACTTAAGTTACCATTCAATGTATTTAAGAACTTTTTAAAAGCTATTTATTAATGCTTTTTGAGAGGGTGACTTTAGATGCATATCATATTTTTACTGAGTTAAGTATTGTATGTAATTAGTTTTCCTACAATAAGTGTATGGGACATTGGAAAAAATGTTGAATTTCTCCTTGGGGATGAATAAAGTATCTATCTATCTATCTATCTATCTATCTAAATAACATGCAGCACAATACAGGCCCTTCGGCCCACAATGCTGTGCCGAACATGTCACTACCTTAGAACTACCTCGGTTTTACCCATAGCCCTCCATATTTCTAAGCTCCATGTAGCCATCCTGGAGTTAAAAGATCCTATCGTTTCCGCCTCCACCACCGCCGCCAGCAGCCCATTCCACGCACTCACCACTCTCTATGTAAAAATACTTATCCCTGACATTTCCTCTGTACCTACTTCCAAGCGCCTTAAAAGTATGCCCTCTCGTGCTAACCATTTCAGCCCTGGGGAAAAGCCTCGACTGTCTACATGATCAATGCCTCTCATTATCTTGTACACCTCTATCAAATCACCTCTCATCCTTCGTCACTCCAAGGAGAAAAGGCCGAGTTCACTCAACCTATTATCATAACGCATGCTCCCCAATCCAGGCAACATCCCTGTAAATCTCCTCTGCACACTTTCTATGGTTTCCATGTCCTTCCTATAGTGAGGTGACCAGAATTGAGCACAGTACTCCAAGTAGGGTCTGACCAGGATCCTATATAGCTGCAACATATAACCATATAACAATTACAGCACGGAAACACACCATCTCGGCCCTTCTAGGCCGTGCCGAACGCTTACTCTCACCTAGTCCCACCGACCCACATGAAGCCCATAACCCTCCATTCCTTTCCTGTCCATATACCTATCCAATTTTACTTTAAATGACAATACCGAACCTGCCTCTACCACTTCTACTGGAAGCTCATTACACACAGCCTCCACTCTCTGAGTAAAGAAATTCCCCCTCGTGTTACCCTTAAACTTTTGCCCCCAAACTCTCAAATCATGTCCTCTTGTTTGAATCTCCCCTACTCTCAATGGAAAAAGCCTATCCACGTTAACTCGATCTATCCCCCTCATAACCTCTCAACTCTTAAACATTACCTCTCGACTCTTAAACTCAATCCCACGACTGATGAAGGCCAATACACCGTACGCCTTTTTAACTACAGAGTCAACCTGCATAGCAGCTTTGAGTGTCCTATGTACTCGGACCCCAAGATCCCTCTGATCCTCCACACAGCCAAGTCTTACCATTAATATTGTATTCTGCCATCATATTTGACCTACCAAAGTGAATCACTTTACACTTATTTGGGTGGAAATCCATCTGGCGCTTCTCAGCCCAGTTTTACACATCCCACTTTCTGCTTTTGGGCCCCTGTTCCAATTCCCCTCTTCCTGTTGCATCTGTCTTTCTAATCTCCCTTCCTCCTGTGGGATCTCTCTTCCACATCCCCCTTCCTCACGTTGGATCTCTCTTCCCCATCCCCCTTCCTCCTTCGGGATCTCTCTTCCCCATCCCACTTCCAATTGTGTGCTCTCTCTTCACCATCCTCCTTCCTACTGTTGTGCCTCTGTTCCCATTTCCCTCTTCTTGTGGCATCTGTCTTTCTAGTGTCCCTTCCTCCTGTGAGATCTCTCTTCCCCTTCCTCCTGAGGGATCACTCTTCCCCATCCCACTTCCTCCATTGAGATCACTCTTCCCCATCCGCCTTCCACCTCTGGGATCTATTTTCCCCTTCCACCTTCCGACTATGGGGTCTTTGCTCCCATCCCCCCCACTTCCTGTGGGATCCTTCCACATTCCCCTTCCTGCTTTTAGATCGCTCGTCCACCTGACCTCCTCCTGTGGGCTCTCTTTGCAACCCCCCTTCCTGCTGTTAGGCCTCTGCTCCCATTCCCCTCTTTCTGTGGCATCTGTCTTTCTCATCTTCCTCCCTCCTGTGGGATCTCTCTTCCCCATCACCCTTAGTCCTGTGGGATCTCTCTTCCCCCCCCCCTTCCTCCTGCTGGATCTTTCTTCCCCATCCCCCTTCCTCCTCTGGGATCTCTTCCCCATCACCCTTCCTCCTCTGGTTTATCTCTTCCCCATCCTCGTTCCTCCTTTGGGATCGCACGTCCATCTGACATCCTCCTTTGGGAACTCTCATCCCCACCCCCCTTCCTCCGATGGGATTTATCTACCCCACCCCCTTTCTTCCTATGAGATCTCTCCTCCCTAACCCTGCTGTTGGTCTCCCTTCCCCTTCCCCCTTCATGCTGTGGGTTCTCTCTTTCCCAACCCTCTTCCTCCCGTGGGATCTCTCCTCCCCATCCCCCTTCCTCCTGTGGGATCTCTCTTCCCCATCACCCTTCCTCCTTTGGGATCATTCGTCGATCTGACTTCCTTCTGTGGGATCTCACTTCCCCATCCCCTTCCTCCTGTGGGATCTCTCATCCCCATTCCCCTTCCTCCTGTGGGCTCTCTCTTCCCTATCCCCCTTTGTGATCTCTCTTCCCCATTACCTTCCTTCTGAGGGATCTCTTTTCCACATCCGACTTCCCGTTTTTCGGCCTCTGTTCCCATTCCCCTCTTCCTGTGGCATCTGTCTTTCTCATCTCCCTTCCTCCTGTGGGATCTCTCTTCACCATCCCCCTTCCTCAAGTGGGATCTCTCTTCCCCATTCCCTTCCTCCTGTGGGATCTCTTTTCCACATCCGACTTCCCGTTTTTCGGCCTCTGTTCCCATTCCCCTCTTCCTGTGGCATCTGTCTTTCTCATCTCCCTTCCTCCTGTGGGATCTCTCTTCACCATCCCCCTTCCTCAAGTGGGATCTCTCTTCCCCATTCCCTTCCTCCTGTGGGATCTCTTTTCCACATCCGACTTCCCGTTTTTCGGCCTCTGTTCCCATTCCCCTCTTCCTGTGGCATCTGTCTTTCTCATCTCCCTTCCTCAAGTGGGATCTCTCTTCACCATCCCCCTTCCTGCTGTGCGGTCTCTCCAAGATGCTCTCCCACTAAGAGACCTGACACCTGGCCAGGTTCATTTCCCAAAACCAGATCAAGTACAGCCTCTCCTCTAGTAGGCTTATCTACATATTGTGTCAATAAACCTGCTTGAACAGACCTAACAAACTACACCCCATCTGAACCCCTCACTCTAGGGCAGGGGTGTCAAACTCATTTTAGGTCACGGGCCGGATTGAGCAAAATGCAGCTTCATGCGGGCCGGATCAGTCGGACGCGTGCGAACGCTGCTTTCGTTGCCTCCGTTTTTTCAGCCTGCTCTCATGTGTCTCAGTCTCTGCTATAACTACAAAGTGTTTCACTTTACAAATTCCGTTTCTTATGAAGAAGACTGCCGAGCAAGACTGCCGAATAAACACTAAAAACCCTGAAAACCTGGTACCTGAATAAATCAGCATTAGCCATATCATACGCCATAGGCGCTTCGATTACTGGGGCCAGCTTTAATAGTAATTAGATATTATCTCGCGGGCCAAAGATAATTCCACCGCGGGCCGGAGAATTATGATCATGGTCTCCAAAATGCTCTCCCACTGAGAGACCTGACACCTGATTAAGTTCATTTCCCAATAGCAGATCAAGTACAGCCTCTCCTCTTGTAGGGTTATCTACATATTTTGTCAAGAAACCTTCCAGAACACACGTAACAAACTCCACCCCATCTAAACCCCTCACTCTAGGCAGATGCCAATCAATAGTTGGGAAATTAAAATCTCACACCTGAACAACCATGTTATTAAAACTCCTTTCCAGAATCTGTCTCCCATCTGCTCCTCGATGTCCCTGTTACTGTTGGGTACCTTATACAAACCACCCAGTAGAGTTATTGACCCCTTCCTGTTCCTAACTTCCACCCAAAGAGACGTCGTAGACAACCTCTCCATGACGTCCTTCTTTTCTGTAGCCTCTTTTGCCTCCCTCCCTGTCCTTTCTGAAACAATTAAATCCTGACACTTGAAGTAGCCATTCTTGCCCCTGCACCATCCTAGTCTCTGTAATGGCCACCACATCATATCTCCGAGAGCTGATCCACGCTCTAAGCTCATCCGTTTTATTCATCATACTCCTTGCATTAAAATAGACACATCTCAAACCATCGGACTGAGTGCCTCCCTTCTCTATCACCTGCGTATCCTCCCTTTCACACTGTCTCCAAATTCTCTCTATTTGTGAGCCAACCTTCCTCTCCTCCATCACATCAATTTGGTTCCCTCCCCCCAGCAATTCTAGTTTAAACTCTCCCCAGTAGCCTTAGCAAACCTTGCTGCCAGGATATTGTTCCCCCTGGGATTCAAGTGCAAACCGTCATTTTTGTACAAGTCACAGCTGCTCCAAAGACGTCCCAATGATCCAGAAATCTGAATCCCTGCCTCCTGCTCCAATTCCTCAGCTACGCATTTATCCTCCACCTCATCCTAATCTTATTCTCACTGTCACGTGGCACAGGCAGTAATTCCAAGATTACTACCTTTGCGGTACTGCTTCTCAACTTCCTTCCTAACTCCCTGTAGTCTGTTTTCAGGACCTCTTCCCTTTTCCTACCGATGTCATTTGTACCAATATGTACCATGACCTCTGGCTGTTCTCCCTCCCACTGAGGATATCTTGGACGCGATCTGAAAATCCCGGACCCTGGCACCAGGGAGGCAAACTACCATCTGAGTTTCTTTCCTGAGTCCACAGAATCGCCTGTCTGAACCCCTGACTATACAGTCCCCTATCACTACTGCTTTCCTCTACCTTTCCCTGCCCTTCTGAGCCACAGGGCCAGACTCTGTGCCAGAGGTGGTAGCTGTTGTTGCTCCCCCTATAGCAGTACTCGAACAGGAGTACTTATTGTCAAGGGGTACAGCCACTGGGGTACTCTCTAGTATCTGCTTCTTGCCCTTCGCTCTCCTGACAGTGACCCACTTCCTCGGTCTTCCGTGGCCCCGGTGTGATCACCTGCCTATAACTCCTTTCTATCACCTCCTCGCTCTCCCTGTCCAGACGAAGATCATCGAGCTGCATCTCCAGTTCCCTAACTCGGTCCCTAAGGAGCTGCAGCTCGACACACCGGGTGCAGATGTTGCCGTCCAGGAGGCTGGGAGTCTCCAGGATCTCCCACATCTGACACCGAGCACAGAAAACCAGCCACACACACATACTCTCTGTCTGTATTGTAAACAGATAACCTACTTCGCCTCGACCCTTTATCGCCGAAGCCCCGTTGAGCCAAAGCCTTCCTACTCTGTCTCCCGCTCCTCTGATGCTCGCTCTGTAAATCTGTCTTCCTTTTAAACTCTTTTCGCTGTTCTCACTGGCCGACTTGCGCAGTCGTGCTGAAGGAAAAAAATCAGTAATTGTATTACTGATAAACACTGGGGATTTGTACCGTCTCCTGTCTCTCTGTGTCCTTCACCCTCACTCTCTCTCATCTCCAGGCTGATAGAGGTCGGTATCACAGATTCTGTTGCCGAGGATCTCGCCTCCGCTCTCAGTACAAACCCATCACTGACGGAGCTGTACCTGAGTGGCAATAAACTGGGAGATCCAGGAGTGAAACTGGTATCTGAGGCTCTGAGAAACCCGGAGTGTAAAATACAGAGACTGTGGTAAGTACCAGACTGTGGGAGATTGTGTTTACAGTCACTGGGTGTCTGGCACTGAACATTAATGTGATCAGTAATTGTGTTACTGATAAACGCTGGGGATTTGTACCGTCTCCCGTCTCTCTGTGTCCTTTACCCTCACCCTCTCTCATCTCCAGGCTGTACGATGTCGGTCTCACAGATTCTGGTGCCGAGGATCTCGTCTCCGCTCTCAGTACAAACCCATCACTGACGCTGCTGGACCTGGGATCAAACTCGCTGACAGACCGATCTGTCCCCGCTCTCCGCCGCCTCATACTGACCCTCCCGAGTCTGGAGTGGATCTGGTGAGTGTTTGTGTTAATGTTCAACGTGATAAAATATCAGCGGATCCGCGGGTTTTCTGGTGATATTTGTCTGTGAGTGTTGTTGAAACATTAACCCCGGTCCCCTGTTACTGACACTGTTGTGTAATCTGGTAATTTCATCTTTATTCTCCCATCTGTTTCAGGCTGGCGAGGAATCGGTTCAGTGAGACCGGGGAGAAGGAACTGAGATCTCTGCAGGAACCCAGACCCGGACTGACAGTGGATCTGAACATCTGAATGTGTGAACGTCCACTGCCCGCGGGATCGGGACATCTTGGCCGATTCACCGCCCTCCCCTTTAACTCCTGCCCTTACCTTTAACTGCCAGGGGTGATTCGCAACGGTTTTAACGGAACCGTCTCCAGTCTCGGAAGCGGTCCCGCAGTGACGTGTACGAGACCCTGCCCACGTGAGACCCCGGGGAATTACACAGTCAGGAAGAGCCCGGGGGGTCGGGGCTCAGTCTGGGACACCGGTGTCCCGGGGTGGGGGGGATGATCCCGGGAGAGAATCCTTTTGCTCCCTTTGCTGAGGACGGTGCATTCGGCAGCCTGGCCGATATAATGATATTAAATTGACAAATCCCTCGGCAGTGACCCTGGATCTGCAGCGATCCCGGACACGGCCCTGAAGTGTGATTTTATAATCATCGGTTCCCCGATGCAGAATTTCGGTGAGAAACGGGACTGATTATTCAACCGGTCACTCGTTGTCGCCGGTCAGTTAATTGTGTGTGACTGTGAGTGAGTTGGAAGCAGCTTACTTATTCCCGCACGTCAGCAGCTCACACATTGTTTGATTTACATTTGTCATGATGGAATCAATAAACCGCTGTAACTTCCTGTCCTGGTGTCGGACTCGAGTTTTATTTGAGGTTTCTGCTGACCCCCCGCACCCTGTGCACGACAACAGTGGGTCGGAGCTCCTCACACTGACACAGTAGCGTCTCAGCTCCAGGCTGAGGGAGGTCGGATGCCCAGGATCTCATCTCCACCAAAGCCCCTTCCTGGCTAACTGATCCCCGCAGACAGATAAAATTGACGATAATATCACACGTGAGACCACTGAGGTCCCGAGTACGAGACGGATGGGGGATGGAGCACCGACGTTACACACGGAGTGAAGCTCCTTCCACACCATCCCAGCACACACACCCGGGGTCAGACACAGAGTGAATCTCCCTCCACACCGTCCCATCACACACTCCCGGGGTCAGACACAGAGTGAATTTCCCTCCACCCGGTCCCATCACACACTCCCGGGGTCAGACACAGAGTGAATCTCCCTCCACACTGTCCAATCACACACTCCCGGGGTCAGACACAGAGTGAACCTCCCTCCACACCGTCCCCATCAGACACTCCCGGACCAGACACAGAGTGAATTTCCCTCCACACGGTCCCATCACACACTTGCAATGCCAAACACACAGTGAATCTCCGTCTGCACCATTCCATCACTCAATTAATTCCACCCTGCAAAATCTCATTTCAGGGAAGTTGGCACAATCAATTTGTGGACGACTCCCCGAAACTCCCCGGAGAGGTGGGATGTCTTAATAGAGTAGCTCCTTAGCGGCTAGCCAGCTCGTTTAAATAGCGTTAGCTATGCTAATGAACGGAATGACACCCCGTTAAACTCAACTCAACAGTGATTTAACCCCCCATGGGCAATAGAAAAGTCACTGTTGCAAACAGTGCAGCGAGCAAACACTGTCATTATTAGGCAGGGGTAGAATTCAGTGTAGTCTAGGATGAAGTATGTTTTATATTTTCCTTTTTTGGAATCTTCTGCCATGGCGCTCTCTCTCTCTCTCTCTCTCTCTCTCTCTCTCTCTCTCTCTCTCTCTCTCTCACTCTCTCTCTCTCTCTCTCTCTCTCTCTCTCTCTCTCTCTCTCTCTCTCTCTCGCTCTCTCTCACGCGCTCTCTCTCTCTTTCTCTCTCGTTCTCAAAAATTCGATTTCCGGGATATTGTATATAATTGTGCGAGCGTCAGGGAGCCGCTATCAATATGCGGGAGACTCCCGGAACTTCCGGGAGAGGTGGGATGTCCGACGCTTCACTTGAAATGCCACTGGGGAGGGAGTGACGGCTTTGGTAGAAGTGAGCACAAGAGAGGGGGGGGACGCGCTGATTTAAAATGGGCGAATCCTTGGTTAATGTGGCCGCCAAGGGATGGAGTGAGACACTGACTTACAATGGCCCACTGTCACACACAGAATCTATGGCGAAGGAACATGCGGTGCCCATGGATACAATCCCGGGATCGAGTGTGTTATTGATTGTAATAACAGTATTTTTGTGTTTTATATAGTGCTGGGCATTGTATATATGTTTTAATTCTAATGATGTTGTCATTGAATAAACTAATGTATATATTTCAAATATTCACACATACACACATGCATGTGCGTTTTGGGGAGGAGTGTTGATGTGTTTGGGAGAAGATGAGTGACGGGACGAGGAGTGGACTGATGAGACAGTGATCGTAGCGAAGTCACTGACTCAATTTGGGACGGAAAGGGGAGGGGCGAAAGTTCCTGTCACAAACTGGTGGCCGACATGGAGAAGACAAAGACGGGATGAAGCGACCGGAAAGGGGGGGGGGGGGGTGGTGGTGGCAGGACGGGGGGGCAGGGGAAGTGATGGGACATGGAGGGACAGGATGTTAATGTGACGGGAGGGAGTGGTCTGATTGGACAGGAGAGGGGAGGAACAGGATGGGAAGGGTGGGTGAGTGACTTTTTCAATAGTGGAGGAAGAATGGGTGGTGATATTTCCTTCGCAAATAAGACAAGCTGCAAGAAAGGGGGGCCGTGGACGGTGGAAAGGGGGAGCAAGTGGTAGGGATGAGGTCAGGGCTGATGGGACGGACAATTGAGTGTCGCAACGGAGGGAGAGGGGAGAGACTCATTGAACGGACGGAGGGAAGGGAAGGGATTGGGTGGGGGGTGCGAAATTTCCCATCAGAAAATGTTTACCACCCAGGATGTGGTGGATGGCGGGAGAACGGCCAAGGGAACAGATAAATGTGTCAGGACTGACGGGGTGAGTAGGGGAGTGACTCACTGGGTAACAGAGGGAGGGAAGGCGATGAGGAAAGGCGAAAAATTGGCATCGCAAAATGGCAGCCAACCAGCATACGATGCAGAGCATCGAAGTGGTGAGGAGAGGAAGAGCAAGGGGAGGGAAGGAAGGGTTTGCGAGTGATGGCATGGGAAAGGAGGCGACAAGATGGTGTGTGTGAGGGAGTGACACACTTAGTGGCGGAGGAAGTGCAAGAGAGGGCCACACAATGTCCACAAAATGGCTGCTGGCGGAAGGGTTAAATGGAGAGTCTGGAGAGCGGGCACCAAGGGGGATGAGCGGAAAGATGAGGAGCTGATATTGAATAAACAGGGAGAAAAGTCAGTGGAAGGTGAGGAAAAGGGTGAGCCCCATTCTATGTTGCTGGGAGAGCGGTTGTCATTGGTAAATATCACAAAATGGCCGCCAGCCAGGGGTGAGATGGGCAGTGATAGAGGGGAGAGGCGAGGGAACAGAGAGCGGAGTGTTTCAGGAGTGACAGGATGCCGAGGATGGACAGGGAGACTCGTAACAAGGGAGCTGGAACACTAAGGGGACCCATGGGGAGGAATGTAGCTACGGGAAGAGCTTGGCGTCGTTACCACACCCCTCCCATCTCCAAAATACCGCCATGATTTTTTTCCATCCCCTCTTCAGGTCGCTCGGCCCGAATCCTTCAGGCTGTCCCGGGGAGTGGGGAACGTGTTGTCGCTGAGGCCCGCCAAAGGCAGGAGTGGGCGCGGGCTGTCTGGAGAAGATGGAGGCGAAGTCTATCGGTGCGGGCTGGTTAGCTGGGAACGGGGGTGAGAGTGAGAGATCAGACGAAGGAGTGGAGGGGTGAAAGAAAAGATGAAGAGAGGAGACGTGATGAGTAAGACCATCATCGCCTCTGCTTCGTTTATTACCAACTCCCTCAGCTTCTCTCTCCCTCACTCCCCTCCCATCCCTCTCTGTCCCCTTTTCACTGTCCATCTCTTCCCCCCACCTCTTCATCCCCCACCCTATCCTACAGCCCCCTCCTAAACCACCCTTTTATTTCGTTTCTCCTGCTGTCCCCATCTTTCTCTCTACCCATCCCGCGCTCTTGTTCCTACACTTCTCTTCCTACCCTCTTTTACTCTCCAGGCCCCCCAGTCTACCCTCATCAACGCCTCCTCGCCCTCGTCTCTATATCCCTGGTCACATCCCAAATTTCTCCCTCACCCCGGTTGCTCTCTCATCTACGATTTATCTCCCTCTCCTCCTGGTCTATCTCCCGTCTTGGTCTCTCACTCTCCCTCATTGGCCTTTCTTCCCGTCTCACTCTCCTCCCTTCCCAGTCGTTCCCTCTCCGCCCTCCCAGTTTCTCACTCTCTCCGACCAGTCCTCTATCAAATTTAAAGCAAATTTATTATGTAAGTATATCAATGTCACCATATACAGCTCTGAAATTCAGTTTAGAAGCATAGAACATAGAAACATAGAAAACCTGCAGCACGATACAGGCCATTCGGCCCACAACGCTGTGCTGAACATGTCATTTTCTTGCAGGCATACAAAAAAACAACATAAAATAATAATCATCATAGAATCAATGAAATATATCTGCTGATGGCAATTAGACCAGGGTTTTCTTCCTCCAGGTCCAACTCCACTCTCTCCTCACCCCCGTCTGTCTGTCTCAGACTCTCAGTCCCTCTCCAGACTCTCTACCCCAGCCCAGAGCTCTTTCTCTCCCTATCTCTCTCTCTCTCTCTCTCTCTCTCTCTCTCTCTCTCTCTCTCTCTCTCTCTCTCTCTCCTTCTCTCTCCTCTCTCTCTCTCTCATCTCTCTCTCTCTCTCCATCTCTCTCTCTCTCTCTCTCTCTCTCCCATCTTCTGTTTCCCCCAGCACCTCAACGGAGACGTTGAGTGTGAGAAGTGCGGTGTGGTAAATTTCACTCTCTCTCTCCCCTCTCACACTCCCTCGCGCCGCCCCCCTTTCTCCCCGATGCCGCATTCCTTTTCTCTCAATCCTAAACCCCAGACTCTCCTACGGGAGAAACTGCGAGGAGATAAAGAAGGATTGTTATAGAGAGAGATTTACAGGCAGTGAGAAAAAAAAGAGACGGACAGATAGACAGGCAGTCAAATACGGGAGAGACAGACAGAAGGAAACAGAAAGCAAACCCGAGGGAGAGAGTGAGAGAGAAGTCCGAGAGAGCAAAGAGTAAAACCGAGAGAGGGAGAGACAGAGAGAGACACACAGAGAAATCAAGTGAATGAGAGAGAGAAAGAGTGAGACAGAGAGACCGAAGCGGAGAGTAAGAGTAAAAGAAGAGACTGATAGTTAAAGAGAGAGAGAGAGAGATAGAGGGAGAGATACTCACACAGCAGCATGTCAGTAAATCTCCAGAAAAGTTCAATGCTAACCACCCATTAGAATAGTCGGAGAAGTTCTGAGCAATTGAGAAATGAGTGTGCCCGGACCTCTGGTTTTATCAGCTTGGGCCGAGAAAAAACAAAATAACACATATTGACGTGTATAACACACAATATCGCATAATATCCCGGTCTGAAATCGATCTGGAAACTTACAAAGGAAAAATAAGGACTGAAATGAGGAATTTAGGAAACACCATGTACACTCGAACCCATTTACATTAACCTCCACCTGGGAAAGAAGGGTGAAAAGAATAAGACATAAATACTTTACACAACAGTCAGATAAAACTTCTAAGGGTGTATTTTCATCAACAGAAACATGACTAACCACTGCAACGAACATATACTATTCTGATAAGAAGTACACGAAACTGAAATTAAATGAAAGCACAAGGATGAAACATGAAGGAAGTAGGAACTGTCAACCAATGGAAGAGCATGAACTCCAGACCCGGCCACGTCCTTGTACATTTCCTCAAAAATGTATCACACTACTTCAGCGTGACATCCCATCCCCTGTACTTAACTCTTTGATACATGAAGGCCAATGTGCCCAAGCTTTCTTACGACCAATCTACCTGTGACGCCACTTTCAACAAGTTATGGACCTGTATTCCCAGCTCCCTTTGTTCTACCGCACTCCTCAGTGCCCGACCGTTCAACCTTCCCTGGTTAGTTCTACCGAAGAGCAAAACCTCGCATTTGTCTGCGTTAAATTCCTTCAGCCATTTTCAGCTCATTTTCCCAGCTGGTGCGGATCCCACTGTAAGTCATTACAGCCTTCCTCGCTGTCCACTACACCTCCAATCAGGTTGTCATCCGCAGATTTCCAGCAAAAAAGTGCCATGAATTACAATAAATACAATTCGCGTCCTGTTTTAGAGCCAGAGGCCTACAATAACATGACGAGCGATCCATTATCGCGGGTAGGGCAATCCATAATACCTGGGATAGCACACCAGACACCCAGTCGTCAGCAGGAAGTAGAGGTGAGAATATATGTGGAATTCGGAGAAAGGTATACGAATAATAATCGCTATAATAGCAATAATAATAGAAGTCGTAGTAATACTTGAAGAATTCCTCCCAAATATTTCCCAAGCCTGCCGAAGTGCGACCAATGTAGATTGGGTCAACGTGTTATGTGATCCGGGACCGCTTTGAGAAGTGAAATGAAGATGATACTGAAACTCAGACCGTTACACTCGATCACTTGTGAGTGGACGAGACGTTTCACATCGCTCCTGTGTCAGTGGGGAATTCGTTCGTGACCAATGACCGTCATTCCACTAGTTTCCAGGTTGTTAGAGAGAAGAGAGAGAACAGACATTTCAGTCAAAAACTTAATAGGTGTGAACCCGACTTTCGGTGGCATAAGGAAGGCGCAATGGGATCAACATGCACGAAACAGATGCCCCTAACGCCTTCACCGGCGATCTGGGGGATGGTAACCAGGCCAGTCTGAAAAAATCACCAAGCAATTACCAACAACAAATCGCTTGCAGTACCAGAGGAAACCACTTTTACACCACCAGCTGCCGTGCGGTCCCACTCCCTCACTTCGGGAAGTCTGATCACATGGCTGTACTTCTGCTCCCTGAGTATAGGCCGAGACTGAAGACCGCAGCACCAGTAGTGAGGACCAAGAAACGTTTGGACCAGGGAAGCGCAGGAGCGCCCTAAAGGACTGCTTTGAATCGGCGGGCTGGACTGTATCCAGCGATTCATCTTTCTAACTGGATGAGTATGGTGCATTTGTTACCGACTTCATTAAAACCTGTGTGGATGAGTGGTGTGCCTACAAAGATTACTGTACAATCCCAAACCGAAGGCAGTGTATAAACCAGAGGGTACGTCGTCTGCTGAAGTCTAGATCTGTGGCATTTAATTTGGCGACCTGGTCTGTACCAGAAAACCAGGTATGATTTGTGGAGGGCGAATCGACAATTTCAAAGGAGGTTGGAGGCGACATCGGATGTACGACAACTCTGGCAGGGTCTGCAAGACATGACTTCCTACGAAGCGAAACCCGGAAGTATGATGGCAGCGACATTTCACTGCCAAACATACCCAACGCCTTCTCTGCGCGCTTTGAAAGGGAGAATATAACTACAGCTGTGAAGATCCCTGCTGGATGCGGTGACGCTGTGATCTTCGTCTCAGAGGCCGATGTTAGGCTGTCTTTAAAGCGAGTGAACCCTCACAAGGTGAAAGGTTCGATGGAATTCCTGGTAAGGGTTGTGAAAATCTGTGTCAACCAACTGTGGGAGTAGTCAAGGACATTTCAATCTCTCACTGCTACGGGCGGAATTTCCCACTGCTTCAAAAAAAAAAACAACAAATATACCAGTGCCTAAGAAGAATAATTTGAGCTGCCTTAATGACAATCCGCCCGGTAGCACTCACATCGAGAGTGATGAAAAGCTTTGACAGGTTGGTCATGACCAGGGTTATCTCTACCTCAGCAAGTATCTGGACCCACTGCAATTTGCCTATCGCCACAACAGGTCAACGGCAGATGCAATCTTAATGGCTCTTCATGCGGCTTTAGACCACCTGGACAATACAAACACCTATGCAGGATGCTGTTCGGGTGACAATAGCTCACATTCCGCAATCCTGATTAAGAAGTTACAGAACCCGGGCATCTGTGCCTCGGTCTGCAATTGGATCCTCGACTTCCTAAACTGGAACCACGGAAATCTGCGCGGAATGGTGAAAGTATCTCCTCCACGCTGAAGATCAACTTTGGTGCACCTCAGGGCTGTGTGCTTAGCCCACTGCTCTACTCTCTGTACACACCATGACTGTGTGGTTAGACATGGCTCATATACCATCTATAAATTTACTGATGATACAACCATTGTTGGTCGGATATGAGATGGAGGACGAGAGGGCGCACAGGAACGAGATACACCAACTAGTGGAGTGGTGTCTCAGCAACAACCTGGCACTCAACGTCAGTGAGACGAAAGAGCTGATTGTGGACTTCAGGAACGGCAAGACAAAGGATCAGATACCGATCCTCACAGAGGGATCAGAAGTGGAGAGAGGAGCAGTTTCAAGTTCCTGGGTGTCTGTTTATCTGAGGACCTAACCTGGTCCCAACACATCGATGCAGCTATAAAGACGGCCAGTCAGCGACTACACTTCATTTTGTAGTTGAAGAGATTTGGTATGTGAACAAAATAAACTCAAACACTTCTATAGACGGGAGAGCGTTCTGACAGGCTGGTCACTGTCTGGTATGGAGGGTTGTTTGGGGGGGGGGGGGGTAGGTGCGGTGCTACTGCACAGGACCGAAAAGAAGCTGCAGAGGGTCGTAAATTTAGGCAGCTCCATCTTGGATACTAGCCTGTAAAGTTCCCAGGACGTCATCTTGGAGCGGTGTCAGCGTCCGTTATTCAGGACCCCGATCACCCAGGGCATACCCCTTTCTCATTGCTACCATCAGCGGGAGGTACAGGAGCTGACGGCACACACTCAGCGATTCAGGAACAGGTCTCCCCTCTGCCATCCGATTCCTAAATGGACATTGAACCCGCGCTTACTATCTCACATTTCTATCATATATTATTTCTGCTTTGCACGATTTTTAAAATTCACTATACACCCAAAGTATTTAGTTTACTTATTTATCTACTTTTGCTCTGTTATTTATTGCATTGACCTGCTGCTGCTCAGTTAACAAATATCACGGCACATGCCGGTGATAATAAACGTGATTTTGATCTTGAGAATATCTGTTTGCATTCGGTACTGCAACGCTCCGGAGAGAGCGAAGGGCCTGTCAAGACAACAGATGAACTCACGGTTCTTCAATGGAACCAAGGAAGAGGTCAGTTTATGCCACTGGACACGGACTACTGAGGTCAAAAGAGTGGAACTGTCCCAAAGCAAAAGGTTTTGTAATTCAGAAACTCTCCCCCACATGTTTCATGGAGAGTTCTACTGTATTATGATGATGTGAAAATTGTCCATGAAACACTTGAAAAGGAACAGAAAGACCGAGGGCAAAGAATAAAAGTGCTCTTCTCTCTCTCCTCTCTCTCTGTCTGTCTCTCTCTCTGACTGTATTTCAGTCTCTCCCTCTCCTCTCCATCTCTCTGTCAGTCTCTCTCTCTCTCTCTCTCTCTCTCTGACTCTCTCTCTGACTCTCCCCTCTCCTCTCCCTCCCTCTGTCAGTCTCTCTGTCTCTCTCTCTGACTCTCTCTCAGTCTCTCTTCTCTCTGTCCTCTCCCTCTCTCTGTCAGTCTCTCTCTCCCCTCCCACCTTCTCCCTTGCTTCTCTCCCTCTCTCGCTCTCACTCTCCTCCCTTTAAGCTAAATACTCATACCACCCTGCTTTACAATCGCAATATTCAAAGTAAGCTTTTGAAACATATACCGCTTTTCGTTTAATGTGCTTAATGAAAGAATCTGCACGTTTTATTCTAACCTTATCTTCGAATTTTACTCTCAGTTTTTATTGCGAAATCTACTGAATATTTTATAAATAAATTATGAACATATAAAACTTCATACATCGATATTATTTGACAACATCTCCCCACACCTGCTACTCAGCTACCATGCCAAAAAGTGTTAACCTGCATCCGTCATTTCATTAAATGCCAATGTCTTCATTTTCCCGGAGGATTTACTGTCACAAGGGAGTTTCCCTCTCCTATTAATAAGCATTTGAATCACTGAGCTCTCACTGAACAGCCGCTCCGGCACTCACAGTGATTCGCCGATCCACACAGCGGGACAGAGAGAGCATGCTGCAGAAAGACGGTTTGCTGGTTCCGTAATGGATCAGAGTCCGGGAACAGCAGCGTGAGTGGTGGCAGAAATTCCGAAGAATGCCTTCTGGGCTGCTCAGTTTGTCTTTGCGAAGTATGAATGGATGACCTTAGATCTTCGAATTGCGTATGCATTAAAAATCATTCAAATGATTTACTTCCCCGTCCTCGCTATCATTGCTCTTCCCGGTAAGTCCTCTCTGCAAAGCTCAACTATGCAACAATATTTAACTATTTTCTAATGTTTATCGCCCATTTGAATCATTGCTGCTGTCGCACACTCCGTATAAGACATTCTGATAGCTTCAAATTCTGCAGCGATGCTGTTCCCTGTGACTCCTGGCACTGCGCAGGTCAGTGATGTAACCGGTAAACTCTGTCCAGCCGTTGCACACATCATGACATGACCGGGGCTTTGATATTTTGCCTCTGGAACGTTGCTTCTTTTCTGTCGCTTCATCTCCCCTCGAGAACATCAGCTGCCGAATCAAGTTGCTTCCAAACCATGTGTTACAATGCAAAATTAATTTTCCAATCCAATTGTTTGGAAATATAATCCAAATCCGCAATATTCTCGCAGCCAACTGCCCTGTCGACTAAGCGGCAAGCCACAAATCTACACACTAACCACAAGCCGGACAAATCGTAACAGAAAATGTTTCCTGATGTGTATCACTTGAATATTTTTTTTTCTCCTCCTCGCAGTGAACCTGGTGACGATTTTAATCCTGTCCAGAGGAAAGTGCGGTCTCTCCAGAGTTGTCACTCGCTACCTGGTTGCCATGGCAGCGCGGATCTTATGGTCGTTGTCCTGGACCTGATTTTGAGCAAGATCCCGTACACTTACGTGCCAATGAAACTTTTCCTCTGGGCCAGGGATACACCAGTGTGTAATATCCACGCCGTCCTGCTTTACGCCGCCACCGATTGTTCGGTCTGGTTCACCGTCACTTTCACCTTTGACCGGTTTGTGGCCATTTGTTTGCCAGAAGCTGAAAACAAAATATTGCACCGGGAAAACTGCGTCTGTGATTCTGGGAACAGTGACAGTGATCAGCTGCTTAAGGAACATTTACTGGTATTTTCGGCTCGTAGGGCATTATTCATGGATAATTGCTCCATTTATTTGTATGCAAAACCACGTATTATTTGTCTTTTTCTGTCACAATGCCAATAGACTATTTCATTACCTTCTCACCCCTGTAATCCCATTCCTGCTGGTTCTGCTGACGAATGCATTGACCGTCCGGCATGTTTTAGGTCACCAGCAGAGGGCGCAGGAGACTCCGGTGTGCTGACAAGGGACAGCGTGCCGGGGACCCGGAGATGGAAAGCCGCAGGAAATCCCTCGTTTTACTGCTGATCATCTCTGGCAATTTCGTCCTGCTGTGGGGACCGTTCACTGTTTATTCTTTGTGGATCGTATTGTTTCGTATCTCCTGCGGTGAGCTTCCTCCTGATTTCTCTGCGAGAACTGGGCTCGATGCTGCAGCTTCTGAGCTGCTGCACAAACACGGCTCTTTACGCCGTCACCCAGACCAAGTTCAGGGAGCAACTGAAGGACGCGATAAAACATCCCCTGGCTCTCATTGCTGGAAGGATGTCATGAAGTAATGATGTTTCCCTGCCTGGCTCAACTAATTCACCACTCATTGCAGGCAAACTCTGCACCAAAGGGGGACCCGTGTAAATACGAGTTCGTCTCATTCCGCACTCGCTTTACTATCGCGCATGATTCCTCACTCCAGCTCAACTGACGACCCTTTGAATCGTGTTTTTTTCTGCATTCACCAGTGTATATTCCCCTCTCTCTCCCGAGTGGGACGACCTACGTTTGTCAGTGTAGATCAGCGCCGCCCTGGTGACCCACAGTTCTGTCCTGCAAGTCCCACCGTCCACCTGGTGCGGATGCACTGCCCCGCTCCAGCGTGAGATTCTGTGTTCCCGAAACCTCTCCTGTTCAGCGGTCCAGTTCCCCCAGTTCGCAGTTCGAGACTGGAGATCGTGTCCCGGGTATCGCTGACCGAGACCAAGGATTCCGGAAACATCTTGCAATCTCAGTGTTAACGGAAGCTTGAAAAGTCGATGCTAGTTTGTGGAAATGCGAATGTCAGTCCGCAATGTGGGGTGCAATTGCTGTAGTTTTTTATAAAGCCTCAGTCTGGTCGAGGGGGGAAGGCGAGGACAGACACGTCGCCGATTCCAATGTGAAAGAAACGCGGGGGAAATACAGCGCACATACTTTGGTGTTTTACCTATAGGGATCGAGAGACTGAAAACTCTGGAACTGCGCGTTCCTTCAGACTTTGCACCGACCTAATGCCATTGGCGTGTGTTCCAAACTTACCTGAATTCCCCAAATCCATCAAAGTCATTCTGAGTCAGTGGAGCAGCCGGTAAAACGGGCTGAGAAGTGGTCGATGTAATTTCATTCTGGGAACTGCGAGCTGTTGCGTTAGGAGGATTCACACGTTGAATGTTGGGGCAGCGATGAGTGCAGTGGAACAGGGGGATCTGGGAATGGAGATCCATAATCTCTCGAAAGCGGCATCAAAGTTCGACAGGGCTGTAAAGAGGGTATTTGGTACATTGACCTTCATAAGTTTTGGTATTGGGTATCGGTGATGAGATGTTATGTTGAAGTTTTATGACGTCGGTGAGGCCGAATTAGGAGTATTGTATGCAGATCTGTCACCTTTCTGAAGGAGCGATATCAATAAGATTGAATGAGTTCAGAGAGATTTAGGAGACTGTTGCGGGGGGTGTTGAGGACAGAGCTATAAGGATAGCTTGAACAGGTTATCGCTTTATTCACTGAATCAGAGGTGAAAAGCGAGTGATCTGACCTGTCACTTCAACGTGGAGTAAACAGAGCGATCACGACTGCTGGTGGCGCATCACTGACGCTCTGGTATTGTCACTGTGTATTCAGACCGGTCAATGACCACAGGGACAAGGCTTCTCCCTCAATATCGGCAATCGTGTTAGAATGTTTTTATCAGGTCCATGAATATCCGCGCAGATCATCCCATTGCTCGTTCAGAACTTCCCTCACTAAACTAACACTGCCGTTACATTTCCTGTCCCAACTCGGGCACAGCAGTGACGTTCATATTTAAACTCGTCAATAATAATACCCCATAATCATCGACCACGGACTGTGGACTGAATATCCGAGCACAATATTACATTTAATTCTAAATACCCAACCCTTATTCTGCATATTAAATTGTGAATTTTCCATCAAGAGCCGAAGTGTACAATCACGGGATGAATCAATCACAGTTGTGCATTTGCGAAAAATCAAATATAGACAAGTTATTAAACGATCTCCAATTAAAACACGAATCCCTATGTTATTCCAATCTGAGGATACGTTAGAAATCACCGGTTCAAAGTGAGTCTATCATCAAAATCCGTATATGTTACCATATCCTATCTCAAGATCTTTT